>NW_026961084.1:0-182500 GCF_021018805.1 Prinia subflava | reverse complement strand
ATGAAAAAATACAACAACAACAACAACAAAGGAATTCAATAAATGCAGCTCTCCCCTCCTTCCACTGCCTAACACAGCTCCAGGAGTGTTCTTGACTGTGATGCAGGGATAGGGAAAACAAACCCAGTGCCTCCCACAAATTCAGGTTTTCTAGACAACCCCCAGTTTTACTGGGAAACCAATTCTAGCCAAGCCAGCAACTCCCCTGGGATGAACATCTGCAGTACCGCGCTGCGTCCACAGGGCGGCAGCACTGGGACGGGCACGGGGCAGAGCTGCAGCACCGCGCTGTGTCCACAGGGCGGCAGCACCGCGGCCCGGCCCGGGGCTCCCCGCCCGTCGGGGACAGGCAGACAGGGACCCCCGAAGAGAACGTGCACAGAAACCCCCTAAAAGAAACGCCCCGAAAGACATCCGGCCGCCGCTTAAAAGAGAACCCCTGCCAACAAGCAAATTCAAACCAAAAAACCCCCTCTGTTTTAAGCTCTATTCCATTATTTCTTTACATTTAGTATTTTGATATTGATCATTACCATGTCGTTTTTCTAGTCATATCTATGGATATAATATATAGACTACTGTATATAATATAAGTAATGAGAAATATTATAGATTGCGTTTAGTTACGATATTATTTTTCATATTTATATTTGTTTTATTATATATATTCATATTTTTGTACTTAGTTTTTAAAATTCGTGTTTATTGCTGTATGTTTTAAACTCTATTAATTCAGTAACCTAAACACGACAGCACCCCAATTAAGCAGAATTACAGTAGCCTGGTTTTCTAAGGGGGAAAGTGGTTTTAAATTAAAATAATATTGGTATAATTTCTCTTTCTCTGTTCTTTTGTGGGGTTGGTGGATTTTTTTTTTTTTTTAAATGTTTGTTTTGTTTTGGATTTCTTTGTTACTAAACAATGAGAGTTACAAGATCAAGTCTACTTTGTTTTCTCGCTACCTGTGAAATACACCTCGATTTCAAGGTAATGTTCCTGATCCTGTAAATGGCTACAATGAGAATTGTTCGGGGGAAAAAGGAAAAAGAAAAAAGAAGGCCCCTTGGTCTTTAGAGCTTTCTCTGTTCAGGATTTCTAATTTAGCAGAAAATACAGAGATTTCTCTAGCTGCACTCTCAATTCTATCCGGACGTGGAGTGGACATGGATTTCATTTGTCACCTCCTCTGTTCCCACCAGCCAAACTTCTACATACTTGGGCTATAAAAAAGTAGATAAAAGAGTAGAGAGAGAGCAAAAAACCAAACCAAACCAAACCAAAGCAAAACAAAACACACCAACACAAAGAAAACATGAAGAAAAAAAAAAAGTTTTCAAATAAAATTTCAAGTAAAACACAGAAAAAAATAAAATTAAAAAGTTAAAAAGGAAAAATTAGAAATAAAAAGCAAAAATAAAAAAGAAAAAAATTAAAAAAGAAAAAATTAAAAAGGAAAAAAATAAAAAGGAAAAAATTAAAAAGGAAAAAGTTAAAGAGAGAAAAAAAGAGGAAAAAATAAAAAGGAAAAAAATAAAAAGGAAAAAAATAAAAAGGAAAAAATAAAAAGGAGAAAAATTACAAAGGAAAAATTACAAAGGAAAAATTACAAAGGAAAAATTACAAAGGAAAAATTACAAAGGAAAAATTACAAAGGAAAATTTTTGAAAGAAAAAATTTAAAAATACAAAAAGACCTCACTTATTAAAAAAAAACCCTACATAAAAAATTCAAAGTAATTAAAAATAAAAAAGTATAATCAACTTTACAAAGAGATTCATTATGGCAATTCAACACTTAGCAAGTTTCCCTGGGAATTTACAGACTTGTGGGCATATGGTGCTGAACAATGCCTGATTTACCAACATGAAATTGGTACATTTCCTTGGCAATGTGCCCTGAGCAGTACAAAAATTCCAATCAGCATGGAAAATATGAAAAAAAAAAATCCTTTACTAAAATGAGAGAGAGGAAAACCAGCAAATCCAAGGAACAAAGAACATCTAAATCCCAGCTTGCCTGGAAAACAAGCTCAGGAATTTCTAACAAGGAAAACTTTTGCAGCTTTGGAGGAATTTGGTGCAAGTTCATGGAATGATGATTTCAAATCTGCTTCCCCTGCTCTGATTTTAAAGGGAAGTGGCATTAAACACGTCAAGTTACTCCTGTCCAAGAAGGATCCCTATTTTGTGTGAGTAACAATCCCAAGAAACTCCAGTCTTACTTGTATTTGACATCTCAAAGTCTCAGCAGAGTTGGGAAGTTTCAATGAAACAAAAGAGCCACAATGCCTGGAACAACAAAATTCTCCTTGGCCAAAATCAGGACATTTATTTACAAATCCAGGGAGGAGGAGGAGGAGGATGACACCAGGAACACACTCCAGCTGAAAGTCACCGTTTATTGGAAAAGGCAGGAAATAAAATGGACACTCTCTGGTTCTGCTCCAGCAATTCTCCGGGAGTTGGAGAGAAAAGTGGGAACCTCAGACCGGGACAGGGCATTCCAGGGGCTCTGCCTCGCAGGGGCTCTCTCCTCTTTTGCCAGCTGCCTGCAAGAGGAAAAACAACGGGAGTCAAGTGTCAAACCTGGGCAGGATGTCCTTGGTTCAGGCAGATGGAACAGGCCCCCCCACAGAGCAAGTCCAGGCTGGGCGCTGGAGAAGGAGAAATAAAGTTAGAGAGAGAACTAGAAATAGAGAGAACGAGAAATAAAGTTAGAGAGAGAACTAGAAATAGAGAGAACGAGAAATAAAGTTAGAGAGAGAACTAGAAATAGAGAGAAATAAAGTTAAAGTTAGAGAGAGAACTAGAAATAGAGAGAAATAAAGTTAAAGTTAGAGAGAGAACTAGAAATAGAGAGAAATAAAGTTAAAGTTAGAGAGAGAACTAGAAATAGAGAGAAATAAAGTTAAAGTTAGAGAGAGAACTAGAAATAGAGAGAAATAAAGTTAGAGAGAGAACGAGAAATAGAGGGAACGAGAAATAAAGTTAGAGAGAGAACGAGAAATAGAGAGAACGAGAAATAAAGTTAGAGAGAGAACGAGAAATAGAGAGAACGAGAAATAAAGTTAGAGAGAGAACGAGAAATAGAGAGAACGAGAAATAAAGTTAGAGAGAGAACGAGAAATAGAGAGAACTAGAAATAGAGTTAGAGAGAGAACGAGAACTAAAGTTAGAGAGAGAACTAGAAATAGAGAGAACGAGAACTAAAGTTAGAGAGAGAACTAGAAATAGAGAGAACGAGAACTAAAGTTAGAGAGAGAACTAGAAATAGAGAGAACGAGAACTAAAGTTAGAGAGAGAACTAGAAATAAAGTGAGAGAGACAGAAACTGAAATGAAGTTAGAGAGAGAGAGAGAGAGAGAGAGAGAAACAGAAAGTTAGAGAGAGAGAGAGAAAGAGAGCGAAAGGGAAAGAAGAGAGAGAAAGAGAGCGAAAGGGAAAGAAGTGAGAGTGAGAGCGAAAGGGAAAGAAGTGAGAGTGAGAGCGAAAGGGAAAGAAGTGAGAGTGAGAGCGAAAGAGAAAAAGAGGGAGAGTGAGAGCGAAAGAGAAAAAGAGGGAGAGTGAGAGAGAAATAAAGTTAAAGTTAGAGAGAGAACTAGAAATAAAGTGAGAGAGAGAAATAAAGTTAGAGAGAGAACTAGAAATAGACAGAAACAGAAATGAAGTTAGAGAGAGAGAGAAAGAGAGCGAAAGGGAAAGAAGAGAGAGAAAGAGAGCGAAAGGGAAAGAAGAGAGAGAAAGAGAGCGAAAGGGAAAGAAGAGAGAGAAAGAGAGCGAAAGGGAAAGAAGTGAGAGAAAGAGAGCGAAAGGGAAAGAAGTGAGAGTGAGAGCGAAAGGGAAAGAAGTGAGAGTGAGAGCGAAAGAGAAAAAGAGGGAGAGTGAGAGCGAAAGAGAAAAAGAGGGAGAGTGAGAGCGAAAGAGAAAAAGAGGGAGAGTGAGAGCGAAAGAGAAAAAGAGGGAGAGTGAGAGCGAAAGAGAAAAAGAGGGAGAGTGAGAGAGAAATAAAGTTAGAGAGAGAACTAGAAATAGAGAGAAATAAAGTTAAAGTTAGAGAGAGAACTAGAAATAGAGAGAAAGAGAAATAAAGTTAGAGAGAGAACTAGAAATAGAGAGAAAGAGAAATAAAGTTAGAGAGAGAACTAGAAAAAGACAGAAACAGAAATGAAGTTAGAGAGAGAGAGAGAGAGAGAGAAACAGAAAGTTAGAGAGAGAGAGAAAGAGAGCGAAAGGGAAAGAAGTGAGAGTGAGAGCGAAAGGGAAAGAAGTGAGAGTGAGAGCGAAAGGGAAAGAAGTGAGAGTGAGAGCGAAAGGGAAAGAAGTGAGAGTGAGAGCGAAAGGGAAAGAAGTGAGAGTGAGAGCGAAAGGGAAAGAAGTGAGAGTGAGAGCGAAAGGGAAAGAAGTGAGAGTGAGAGCGAAAGGGAAAGAAGTGAGAGTGAGAGCGAAAGGGAAAGAAGTGAGAGTGAGAGCGAAAGGGAAAGAAGTGAGAGTGAGAGCGAAAGGGAAAGACGTGAGAGTGAGAGCAAAAGTCAGCAAAAAAGGAAAGTCTCAAAAACAAAATAGAAGCCTCACAGATATTCAAAAAAGTTGACTTTGTTATGTATAACTTGGCAGCCAACCCGTTTTCAGTCCTTACCATTAAATTCTAACAAGCTCATATTTAAAACCTTGTAGAAAATTTTAAAAAACCCCAAAATCCAGGACAAAGCTACACATTTTCCAAGGTACCTTCAGTGTGCAAGTCTCTCACCCACAACCGTTTCCTCCTTGGGGTGCTCTGCCAGGGAAAAATCCATCCGCATCTGAAAAAAATTTAGGACAAAAGTCAGAGCGCTGCAGGATAACTTAAAAGCTCCAGGCATCTTGTGCCCACCTAAAAATACCCTCTACGCTCCCACTACACCCTACACTGCAAACTTCAAGTCCCCGGGACATGTCCTATTACCCCTACACCCAGGTTATGCAGCAGGGCAGAGCAGCGCAGGGCCAAACGCACACCAACACCCGTGATGCAGGACACCACAAACGAGAAGGACGCAACAGCGAGAGAAAAGGCTTGGCAAGAAGAAGGACCCTGAGGGCCGAGAGAATGCGGAAGGAGATGACCGAGATAAGACCGATGTAGAGCCGATGAGGCTCAAAGAACCCGGCAGCAAGAAGATGCCAGCAGAACTGCTTCGTCCGAGAACCGCAAAGATGGATGCCCGAGAACCCTACGGTCAGATACCTCGACCTATCTCGGCATTCTTACAATGCCTACTCCGCCACAATGGATCATTGCGGTGCACAGCTGTCAGTACAGCTCAGAACAAGACCTGAAAAGACCTGGGACCGGATGCTTCTGAAGAGAGATGTGATTCTGATGTGCGTGCGAGGTCCCGAGTCAAAGCCACCGAGCTGAGGAACGCAGAGATTACAAATGCTAAGACACAAGCCAGGGTTTCCAAAAGGCCCCTTGTAGGGACAACGACACGAAAGGCAAGACACGCAAAAGACACAGAGTGCACAACAGACAAGTGACTCCACATGGCCTGGGACTGCTCTGCCCTGCACAGTTCAGCACTGCTATCAAAAGTGAGACTTTACCTTTTAGTAGGCCAAGGGGCCACATCTTGGCCATCCCAGACTGCAAATCTGACTCAAAAAACCCAACCGGCCACCCCGCTTTCAACTCCTCTGTGGCTCACAGCCCTCCACTTATCTCTTTGATGTCTGGGAACGCCAATCGGCATCGGGTGCAAAACAAGGCCGCCTCGCCCTTGAGGAATTTCCTGCTGGTACCGGGCTGTCGTCTCTCAGGCGGCTAGAATAAAGGAAACCAAACGTGAACACGTGGCCTTGGCAGCACTACTGCCAACACCTGACAATTCTGCTACTCACCATCTCCCGAAAAGGCCCGGATCCTTGAGCCCCACGCCAAGGTCACAGGGTATACCTGGCTTAAGAGGAGACGAGGTGATGCGGCACGGCTGAAACTTGAGTGGACCCTCGCTCCTCCTCCCTACCTCCCCGACCCACCGCAACGCCTCGGCCCTTACCGCAGTCCGGACGGCACCTTCAAACGGAGAAGATGGAGGCTTCATCACGGAGTCCTGTCGTGCTCCCCGACGGCTCACGAGAGAGGCGAAGCAGCTCCGTCGTCCGGTCGCTGAGCGGAGTTCGGCGTGATGCGAGTGGACCCCCTAAAACACACCATAATGGACACTTACAGTTACACCATCAAGAGAGACTTGAGCAACAGCAACTGATTCTGTCCACCAATCAACGCTCACCTTGTTTGCTTCACCTTGGCTGCCGCTATCCAGCCATGCTTCCTAAAAACAAATGCAAAGAACAGCGCTGTAACACAGCCACCATTTACGCTGCCCCTCTGAAGACAAACGGTGACTGACCTGCATGGGGCAGAGCCCCTCACCTGGAATGGGGCCCTCTGCCATGGATCTAATCCATCCGCAGCTTAAAGAGAGTTAGCACAAAAGTCAGAGCGCTGCAGGATAACTTAAAAGCTCCAGGCATCTTGTGCTCATCTAGAAATACCCTCTACGCTCCAACTACACCCTACACTGCAAAATTCAAGTCCCCAAGACATGTCCTATTACTCCTACACCCAGGCTACGCAGCAGGGCAGAGCAGCGCAGGGCCAAACACACACCAACACCCGTGACACAGGACACCACAAACGAGAAGGACGCAACAGCGAGAGAAAAGGCTCGGCAAGATGAATGATCCAGAATGACTAAGGATCAAGAAAATGTGAAAGCAGGCGATCGAGGTAAGACCGATGGTGAGCCGATGAGGCTCGAAGAACCCAGCAGCAAGAAGACGCCAGCAGAACTGCTTCGTCTGAGAACCGCAAAGATGGATGCCCGAGAACCCTACGGTCAGATACCTCGACCTAGCTCGGCCTTCTTACGAGGCCTAATCCGCCATAAGGGATCACTGCTGTGCACAGCTGCCAGTACAGCTCAGAACAAGACCTGAAAAGACCTGGGACCGGATGCTTCTGAAGAGAGATGCGATTCTGATGTGCGTGCGAGGTCCCGAGTGTCAAAGGTGCCGAGCTGAGGAATAGGGAGGTATTAAGAACGATGCCTGGTGTTTCCAAGAGGCTCCTTGAAGAGCTAAGGCAGAAGACATTGCATGTGAGACGCCCAAAAGACACAGAGTGCACAACAGACAAGTGACTCCACATGGCCTGGGACTGCTCTGCCCTGCACAGTTCAGCACTTCGATCAAGTGAGACTTTACCTTTAGGTCCCTAAGGGGCCACATCTTGGCCATCCCAGACTGCAAATCTGACTCAAAAAACCCTCCTGCTGACTCCTGACCGGCCACCCCGCTTTCAGCCCCCTCTGTGGCTCACAGCCCTCCACTTATCTCTTTGATGTCTGGGAACGCCAATCGGCATCGGGTGCAAAACGAGGCCGCCTCGCCCTTGAGGAATTTCCCACTGGTACCGGGCTGTCGTCTCTCAGGCGGCTACAATAAAGGAAACCAAATGTGAACACAAGGCCTTGGCAGCACAATTACCAACACCTGCCCCTTTGCTACTCACTGTCTTCTATGAATGCCTGGGTCATTGAATAATAGATTTAGCAACGCTCAGAGGCTCAAACTTGCAGAGCCAAAGTCCTCATCGCGTTTTTGGGGCAGTGACCACTCACCAGAGCAGGACACAGATCCCATGGTGGGCATATCCTGTTAATAAAAAACCCAGGGGAATCCACAACCCCACTGCTGCTTTCTGCCTCGCCTAGCCTTCAGCTTACTGCCTGCACCTCTCAGGAGTTCTGGCACTGTCCTGCATTAGGGTTGCTGCCGGCACCTACTCTCAGAAAAACAGGGGTGTTGGGAGGGATGCTGTGAGGGCAGGTATATCTGTATTCTAACTTGTATCCCTGGCTATAGCCCTTATTTTCACTCTGTGCTCTCTAGCCCTTGAGTCCTTTCCCTCTCAAGTCCTCCCTCAGGCTCTGTGTGTCACTATCAAGTGCCCCTGCTGAACCCTACTTCTCGAGAACCCTACGCTTGCAGCCGAGGACGCGCCTTTACCGTTAGGGTCCCAAGAGTTGTCCCGCAAGCGAGACACATCATCCACAGTTTGCCCTTCCTATCCGAAGCGTGGCCCTGAGTCAGGGCAGAGGCTGACAGAGCTGAAGAGCTCTTTGCGGTGGCAATGGCCACGAAGCCCAGCCGACCGTCGCCTTGAGCGGGGACAGGCAGCAATCCCCGGCTGCGGAGAGACAGACGATCGCAGGGTGGGCTGGGGCGGGAAACCCCCGGTTATACTCAACCCTGTCGGATGCTGCTCCCCACTATCACTTCCTGCCTCACCCTAGCCTTAGGGTTACTGCCTGCACTTCTCACGAGTTCTGGCATTGTCCTGCATTAGGGTTGCTGCCAGCACCTACTCTCAGAACAACAAGGGTTGGGAGGGGCTGCTGTGAGGGCTGATATATCTGTATTCTAACTTGTAGCCCTTATTTTCACTCTGTGCTCTCTAGCCCTTGAGTCCTTTCCCTCTCAAGCCCTCCCTCAGCCTCTGTGTGTCACTGTCAAGTGCCCCTGCTGAACCCTACAACCTGCAACTTGGGTTCCTCCTAGGACACGGATCCCAGGGTGGGCCAGGCATCCCCTGGTGCACCCTAACCCTGTGCACTCCTGAAGATGGCTGACACCACAAAGCTCGCTAGAACACGGAGAGGGGTCAGAACTGTCCTGGCCAGGGAAGGCTCCAACGAGGCTGAGGAGAAATGCTCTCCCTTTACTTCCAAATGGTCCATCCCTCTACAGCCCTCTCGTCTCAGCTAACTTTAAATTGCCTCCTAGAACAGAAAAAGTTTTTCCTCTGCTCCTGACCACCAGCCCCAACACTTATCTTTCAGGAGATGAGTAGACAAAATCCATTCTTGATTGAAAAGAACGCATCAGGACCGTCAACATCGAGACATTCTCTGTGTCCGCTTCGGTGCTGCCGTATCCAAAATCAGCTCTGCACCTCCACAGGGCACCTAGGACCATGAAAATGAAAATGTGACGATCCCCTCCAGAAGAATAATCCCCAGGTCTCCTCCACACTGCTGTCCTGGCTCATCTTAGATCTACATTCGACTCCAGAGGCTGCCCGGAGGATACCTGCAAAATGAAAAGGTACATGCTTAACCCCTTGCCCAGGAGCGACCCTGCCTAAATGCCCCCTCACCTGCTCTCCTCCGTTCCTTGGCATGCCTAGGGCAGCAGCAGCACCTGCAAAGAAATCAAGCAAAAATGCATGCTGAAACAGTGTGAAACAGCAACCTCCCCAGTCCAACTAAGGTATGCCACAAGTGTACCTTAAGCTTACACCCATCTGGCCTCTGGCATCCAGGGCTGGGACATCCAGCAAGTGAACCAACTAAAATAAAAAAACAACAGTGGATGCTTAGAGCTGCACCAGAAATTAAGACCTGAGCAATAAAAACTGCTTCTATCCACCAGTCACTGCTCACCTTGCTTCATTGACCTTTACTGCCAATACCCAGCTTTAGTACCTAAAAATAAACACAAAGAACAATGCTGCAATGTAGCCACCATTCACACCTCCCCTGCCAAGACCAACACCAACCAACCTTCTTCTTCAGGCAGTGGAGGAGGAGAACACCCTCACCCAGGATGGGGCCCTCTGCCACAGATTTAATCCATCTGCATCTGAAAGTCAGTACAAAAGTCAGAGCACTGCAGGATAACTTAAAACCTCCAGGCATCTTGTGCCCACCTAAAAATACCCTCTACGCTCCCACTACACCCTACACTGCAAACTTCAAGTCCCCGGGACATGCCCTATTACCCCTACACCCAGGCTACGCAGCAGGGCAGAGCAGCGCAGGGCCAAACGCACACCAACACCCGTGACACAGGACACCACAAACGAGAAGGACGCAACAGCGAGAGAAAAGGCTTGGCAAGAAGAAGGACCCTGAGGGCCGAGAGAATGCGGAAGGAGATGACCGAGGTAAGACCGATGTAGAGCCGATGAGGCTCAAAGAACCCGGCAGCAAGAAGACGCCAGCAGAACTGCTTCGTCCGAGAACCGCAAAGATGGATGCCCGAGAAACCTACGGTCAGATACCTCGACCTATCTCGGCATTCTTACAATGCCTACTCCGCCACAATGGATCATTGCGGTGCACAGCTGTCAGTACAGCTCAGAACAAGACCTGAAAAGACCTGGGACCGGATGCTTCTGAAGAGAGATGTGATTCTGATGTGCGTGCGAGGTCCCAAGTCAAAGCCACCGAGCTGAGGAATAGGGAGGTATTAAGAACGATGCCTGGTGTTTCCGAGAGGCTCCTCGAAGGGCTAAGGCAGAAGATATTGCATGTGAGACGCCCAAAAGACACAGAGTGCACAACAGACAAGTGACTCCACATGGCCTGGGACTGCTCTGCCCTGCACACCTCAGCACTGTGATCAAAACGGAGACTTTCCCTCGATGTGGCCTAAAGGGTCACATCTGGGCCATCCCGGTCTGCAGAGCTGACTCCAGACCCCTCTCCGCGAGTTCCCACCCGGCACCCTGCTTTCATCCCCTCTGTGGCTCATAGCCCTCCACTTATCTCTGGGACTTCCGGGAACGAGAATCTGCGTCGGGTGCAAAGGAAGGCCGTCCTGCCCTTGGGGAATTCCCTGCTGTCCCCGGGCTGCTGTGTCTCAGTCAGCTCTCACAAAGAAAACCAAACATCAGGGCACGGTCTCAGCAGAGCTGTTTGCCGCTCTGTAAGGGGGTCTCAATGTAATACGAGCAGAGCAGCTGGAACACACAAACAACAATGGATGCTTAGAGTTACACCAGAAACACCACTGCCCTAACCACACAAATACATGAACTTTGAAAAAGAAAACTCAAAAAAAATTGCACCAAAAAAAGCCAACTCTGATGACCCATAATCAAACTACTAAATATAATGAAAATAATACCTCGTCCAATTCCTTTAAAAAAACTCAAATATACATCCAGAACCTCCCCAAACTTAAAAAGGCCTGTCTCTAACCAAACAAAAAGCAAAATCCCATGTGTTTTGAAATACATAAACATATTAACCTAACACATCAGAACCACAGAAATTTAAATCCCAGTCAACACTAGTATGCCATATACAATAATCCCATCACTACATACAAAATCAAAATCCACTTCTATTACTAACACAGCAAAAAAAATCACAACTGTTAACTGTAATAAAACCTAAAAAAACTAACTAAAAATAAAATTTAAAAGTCCCACTGTAACTAAAGTGCCAAAACCCCTCAAACATTTAAAATAACTACTACAAAAAGGCCCTCTACCCACCACACCACCAACATCACATAAAACAAATAAATTACTCTCTTCATACAGCACACCCACATAAAAAAGCCTAAATGTCCCTAAAATCTTTCAAGTAATCACAAATTAACCCCCCAAAAAATCTTTACTACCATTAACAAAAAAAAACCAAAAAATGAACACAAACTAAAAAACTCCACCATACAAACAAAGAACACTAGAGTCTTTTCACTAACAATTCTTATCACATCATAAAAATAGAACAAAAACTGGAAACAACCATAGAGAATTCCACACAGCAAATCACAAAAACTAGCAGAAGATATAAATCAATCCAACTTGCTGAACTCAAAACTGACCTACAACTGACCCTAAACACAACTAAAAAAACCTACACTAACTCATAAATAATAACCACTACTCTATAAAATAACTAAAAAACCCAAACTAATTAACAACATGAAAAAATCTAAACTAGTAAACAGTGTCGCTGTGCGTGTTTTCCTAAACCCCAGGGCACGCAGCGACATTCAGGGGTGCGACACCTTCCCCCGGGGAGCTCTCACTTCCCCACCGGGACTCTGGTTCAGCCAGTCTATGCGCGCAGAGACAAAGTGAAGACGAGACGGGTCTTGGGGTAAACTAAGGAGATTTATTACAGGTATAACTGAAGCATAACAACTAAAAGCTGGACCCCAAAGACCGGGGGCACGTGTCCTCCCGTGCGTTTTATAGACAGGGCAATACAAAGCAAGCAACCAATGAAAATGCACTCAGGGAGGGGTTTAGGGCAGGGAGTACAGAACAAAATCCAATGGGAATAGCAGAAGCAGTGTGATGATATGAAACAGCAAATGATATATCGATTTAAAAAAGACTGGCAGGGAAAGCTCTAGAAATAGAGGCAGGGGCACAGAGGATTGACACCTAACAGTATGTATAATTTAAATCATAACACACAAATGAAATAGAAAGCTAGCTTGAAAACTTAGAGTAGAAAATCCACACCGCAACAAAACAGGAATGTCACTACCCCAAAAAACTACCTAAAAAATCCACCATATCACTGCCATGTTTGCAAAAATAAAACAAATAAGACCCACCAAAACAACAAACAAATCATGCCGCAAATATAAAAATATCACAAATAAACTTAACAACACCAAAAATATTATTCCTAATTCAATAAACCCATAATGCCTCAAACCATCCAAACAAAAAAATCACCTATATATACACACAAAACCAAAAGATCAATTTAACCATGAACAGTATCTCCCAAATTATCTGAACCTATCAAACATATACTGCAACCAAATAAACCAAATGAATAAACCCTTGCAATAAAAGAAACAATAATCCAACCACATGTATTAGAAAATCCTAACAAATTAACTACATCACACTACCTCAAACCAACCAAAACACTACATACTCACCGCAATAACAATAAACACCACTAAATGACTGAAAGCAGACCCTGTACCTCATATTACATCCCATTACACCATGGTAAGCCTTAGAAAGCATATCCTTTAACATATCATACCCCATAAAAAAAAACAAACAACAAAACCCAGTCTAAAAAAAAAAACATGATCAACACCTGAAGTAAGAAATACAACATTAAATAAATAGACCGTATCCCTTATCATACACCATCAACAAACAAAATAAATCTACACAGTGAAATAGTAAAAACCACCTTAAAAAAACTAAACAGAAAAAACTTTTAAATATTAAAAGCTGCATCCAACAAAACACCCAAATCTCCATCACCCAAGCCAGCCCTACCCAATCTGAATCCCTACATACAATAAATAAAAACAAAACCTCAATAACATTTATCAGAAGTCTATTTAAAAAGCTACTCGAATTAATTCTATCTCAAATACAAACAAACTCATCCATTAAGTTATCTTCACTCAAAAACTAAATTACATCTAATAAATACAACCAAAAAATAAAGCAAAACACTATATACCACCAAAAACCATAATATTTAATAAAAACCACATTTAAATACTACTATTCATTAAAATCCTAGGCAAAGGGGGTTTTTCACCAATTTAAACACAGACAATAACAAAACAGGAGTTTCTTCCCTCAATTTAAACTTCCTTTGTCCTCATAACCCCCATTTTTTTCAGGGGCAGCAGGGAGGGATTAGCAAGATAAAATTGAAAAGCAAAAGGTGAAAGTCCCCTGTACAAACCCACACTGGCTCACCGGCTGCTGCCCCGTCTAGCACAAAGGTTTGCCCCCCAGCACCTCCTTCAAGCAAAGCCCCACACCCAAGTGCATCCAGTTGCTCCCCCAGACCCAATGAGAGGCTCTCACCATCACTCCATGAGACATGCCTGGGAGGCCACCATAAGCCTCTCTCTTCCAGCAGCTCCATGCGGAACTGAGCTGAGGCACCCCCTCTTAAAGCAGCCTCGGGAGGACCCGCCCCCTCATCATCGTTACAGCACCCAGCTGTCTTTGTTCCCTGTCCTCATCATTCTCATAGCTGACACCTGTGGCTGCTGCCGCTCTGAGTGTGAGGGCAGGGGGGACTTGCTGCTCATTCCCTAGACAGTTCACTGTCAGCACTTGACACACTGGGGCACCAGACTTTCCTTGCTATGGATAAGGATCCCTCTTCTCCTGCAAGTGCCCAAGGCTGAAATTTGGATTCCACCTCCAAAATTCTGTGTGTGAAGTTCATCATTCCTAAGGAAGTTCCTAAGGAAATTCCCCAGCAATCATTAGCCTTCATTTACAATTTTTCCTTTGGAATCATTACTAGCTTGTCTGTCTGTAGAAGCATTTCATTGAGAGTTCAGGAGCTGGGTTGGCTTGTTTATGATCTAGCTGATAAGCCCAGGCTAAATCCAAACAGCCAGAATGACAGGGAAATATGGAGACAGTTTATAAATACTGCTCCCCTCGCGTGCAACTTAGTTCTTCATTGCACAAGGGGCAAGTATGGAATTCAGATGTTCTCTGCATATCTCCAGCTCAGACACTTCCACATCTGCAGCAGTGCCTCACAGAGCCCCGGCCCCACCCCGAGCCCTCCCCGCCCTGCCCGAGTTGTAGGTGGGACCATCGCCCGCGGCCCCGCCCCTCTCCTCCGGGCCGGCCCCGCCCCTCTCTTCCGAGCGGGCCCCGCCCCTCTCCTCCGGGCCGGCCCCGCCCCTCTCCTCCGGGCCGGCCCCGCCCCTCTCCCCCGAGCCGGCCCCGCCCCTCTCCCCCGAGCCGGCCCCGCCCCTCTCCCCCGGGCCGGCCCCCCCTCACACTGGAGCCCAGCCCGGGCTGCTCCCGGGCTGGGCGGAGCTCGGGGCACTGAGGCAGAGCCGGGAGTGGGACTGGGGGTTTCTCGTTCGGCTCCTCTCGGTGTCGGCTGGGGGTCCCGAGAGCAGCCGCCTCTCCCCCGGCGGGCGGGCTGTGCGTCTGGGGGCCGGAGCACCGGGGCGGCGTTGGGGCCGGGACTGGGACCGGGATGGCGGCGGGCGGCAGGAGCCGCTCCGGGCCGGGCACTGGGGCCGAGCCGCTCTTGATCCGCCCGCAGCCGGGGCTGTGCTGGGGCATTGGGGAAAAAGAAATCTGTGGCACAGCTCATTTCCTCTCCCAGCTTGGCTTCTGTGTGATCGTCTGCGACTCCACCTGCTCCCCTGGGCTTTTCAACCCGTGCAGCTGGAATGACCTGCCCGCTTCTAAGCCCGACAAACAATAATGGGACAGCTCTCTGCATCAGGCAGTGGAGCCTCGCTGCAGTGTCCCAAAGGTGCAGCAGTGCCCAGCATCTCTGGCTGCAATTTGAGGCGTCCCAGCGTAGCCCCTCTCTGGTGTTCCTCTGGAGCTGACACTTCCCAGCCTCCCTGACCAGGGTTTGGGGGTCTCAGCACAGGCCCCTAGCACATCCTGCTGCTTCTTCAAGTCCTGTTGAACCAGGAGGATTTTTGGGAGGTAGAGGCACCCAAAGCCAGCAGAACTGGCCTAAACCCCTTTTTGGGGAAATCTCTCTTCTTTCTTCCTCACCGAATTCCCACTGTCAAAACCCAGCCTGAGGCTCAGCTCCCCATCCCCTCAATCTCTCCAAGGAATTGGGCTTGGATTTCCCAATCCAGCAGAGTGGGAATGCTGCTGTCCTTACTGGATATCCAAATTGCAGTAATTGCTTAAGAAATAATTGAACGACATTAAAGGAATGAAGAGAAAATAAATCAGAGCTGCCAGCCCCAAGGGCCGTCCAAGGGATTCTCAAACCCCTTATCAATGATATGCTTTAATTAAACAACTCAAACCAAGTAACATCACATTGATACAGTAAGATTCTTTTTCATTGACTTATAGATCAATATTGCACAGGGTAAAACCCTTCTAAAGCCGGAAACTCTTTTAAGAGATATGCAGGGCACAGCTGCAGAGAGTGTCATGGGATTCAGGGGAAAAACCCCAAAGTTTTCAGTCTTTAGCATCTTCCACTGGGTTGTCATTGACAGCAAACACGGCTTCAGCCTTGGGAAGACATGGAGAGTCAGAGATTTTGCAGATCCTGGTCTCACCTCAGCCTTTTAGCAGCTACAGTCTGCAAGGAGAGAGAAGAAAATGGGTCAGAATGGACAGCCTACTTCCAGAAAATCATCCCAATTCAGAAAGCGTTAAGTAGAGCTGTAACAATCTCTCCAAGGTCCATTTCCCTGCCCACTGAGGGCTCTAAGTTGAAGCACAGGCTGGACCTGCTGTGGGCAGACTTGCAAAGCCCACAAGTAAAAGCTACTGGGCCAATTCCATTAAACATTCCAAAATCAAGCTCCTGGGATGCGACCATCTCTTCTGTCACCTTCAAACATCCAGAAGGAGCTCTCTTGCAGTTGAGCAGCATTCAAAAACTTGTTAGAGCAGAAACTGCCTCACAAATTACACTGGAGTAATGTAGGCTCCTCTGGCAGATATGTCAATAACAAAATGGTGTAGTTACCTGAACAGAAAGGGATGTAAGACCCATTACTACGGGCTAAACTGGAGCACTACTTCAAACTGGGGCAGTGAAGATGGTGGGTAGGAGCTTTTCTAAGAGATGCGGTGCCTACCAGTGGGGCAGAGTGGGGAAATTAATTCTGAGTTTTTGGAGAAAACTTTAAATCTCACAGTAGTAATGCTAAGCAGTGTTGGGTAACAAAAAAACCAAAACAAATCCCAAACCCAAAGAAAGGGCTCAAACCTGATCTCAGCAATTCTTTCCATTCGATTCTCTCCTCGCTCCTTTCATCCTGTGAAAGCTCACCTGGCTCTAACATTCTCTGTCCACACAGTAACTCTTTCCAGCCTTGGTCAGTGTCAGAGCCACACACTCAGCTTTGGCTGGACAACCTTCAGCTTCCACAGTCCACTTCCTCAGGCTGTTCGCTCCCAACTCTTCCTACCTGCAGTCACAAGATTTTAGTAGAGCAAAACATCAACTTGATTTACCATGATTAATTTGTGATTAATATTTCAAGATAAAGTTACAGCAAAAGCATTAAGTCCATTTCCACAGGAGGCAGAAGAAACATGGCTAAAAGTTAAATGAAGATCTAGAGAAGTGAATCGGAACTAACTAGAAACATCATATCAAATTTCTGAGACAGAAATAGGAACCTAATGCTGTGCTTGATAAACAGAAAATGCTAACTACCAAGAAAACTGAAGGAAAAGTGGCTAAAAGTCTTGCAGAGCACAAGACAGCAATTACAGGAAGCAGTCCAGTACATGTTACAATGCACTGAATTGCTCTGGGTGGAATAAGCTGTTCTGCAGAAACCATTGAAGCATATTAAGATTTCTCAGAGGTGATTTCAACAAAGAATGATGTAAGGTTAAATCTCACCCTGTGCGGCACCTCTTGCAAGACAGCTGGGCTTTCAAGAGTAAGCGGCTCCTCGTGAATGAGAGATTGCTTTTCCAGGGTTCCTGGCCTAGAGCTGAGATGCCACAGGTTACATCATGCACTTCCCACACTGAAGCCAAAAATCCAAATACAGCACTCCTTTAGAACCCTGAGAGACAGCCGTGGATTCTGGGGATACGGGATACAGTGGAAAATGGCACCAAGACACCAAGAACAGTGCAGTGCTGGCTGGCAGAAGCAGCATCCCTTTGCCAGAAAATGCCATTCTGCAGCCAAGTTAGTGCATGAGAGAATTTTACTGCCATGCAATAAAAAAAGTACTCTAGCAGTGGAATGAAGAAAAAAATCTCCAAACCCTGTCCAGAGTACCAAGGGGAATATCCACAGCAATACAGCAAAATAAATGGGAACTTCAGAAAAAAAAAGAGACATTAAAACCAGTCCAGATGAACAACCACTGTCTATTAGGACAATGCCTGCACAAAAGGACTCTGGTGCGGAGCCTTAATTGAGGATACAGTTTTTAATAACCCCTTTGAAGTGCTATAAACCAACTAAACCCAAGCACACTTTCATTTTCTAGACAGATTTTAAGACAGCTGAGTGAGAGTCTCAAGCACGTACTCAGTTGTCAGAGTTGCCTTTGCCCATCTTAGCAAGGACAGAGCAGATGTGGCCAGCACAGGGCAGAGCCACCCCAAGTCCTGCCCGAGCCCCTCTGGCCACACTCCCTGCTGATCATGCGGACCCCTAACAGGCTCCAGCCAGGCCTCTTTGGTGCTTGGTTTGTGAACTCTTCCAATCAAATGCGAAGGAACCCTCTAGTGCCCTGGACCTGGTGATATTTTCTGGGCTGGAATGCAACTTCCCACACAAAAGGCAGGCCAGGTTGGTTTGTTTTGGTTCTTTTTCTAGGATGTGCCTTACACAGGTGATGTTCCCTACAGCTGAGCACTGGGATGCCAACAGCACCAATACAGAAAACCACCGTGGGACAGAGCAGCAGAGGACGCTCCCTCCAGCCTTGCCAGAGATGTAACAGGAGCACCCTCAGTGCCATGCCTGGTGAGTGCAGTGGAGCTGGCAGGCTGACCCATAAACATTCTGCACTTACCTTTCAACAGAGTCAGTACGGACACAGAACAAATCCCTCTTGCAGTCGAGATGCCTTGAGGCGTGCATGTATCTGCTGCCAAGGGTCCTGGAGCAGCCAGAGCAGAGTAGGGTTTCTACCATGCTGCAAGCAAGGAATAACATTTATTCAGAAGAAAATAAAAGGAGGCACCTCTCCCCATCCCTTTTCTTAAAAATAAAAAAAAAAATTTTAAATCATGCATTAGAACTTTTTTAACCTTTCATTCATGCTTTACACAGTATAAATGATGAGCACTCATCTTTTAGCCTGAATTTGCATCAGCTCCTCAGGCTGGCTAACCTCAGCAAGACCAAGACCATCAGAATCGCTGAATTGTGGAAGGGGCCTTCAAGCTCACCCCATTCCACCCCCGGCCCTGGGCAGGGACAGCTTCCACTATCCCAGGGTGTTCCAAGCCCCGTCCAACCTGGCCTTGGGCACTTCCAGGGACACAGGGGCAGCCACAGCTTCTCTGGGGAACCTGTACCACGGCCTCACCGCCCTCGCAGGGAAAAATTTCTTCCCGACATTTAATCTAAAGCTGCCTCCCTTGTCCATCACTACATGTCCTTGTGAGAAATCCCTCTCCCTTAGGCCATACGCGGCTTGTACAGCCCACCCCAGATAAGTGCTCCAGGGGCTCTCGGGCCACACGAGCGCTCCGGGCCCTTTGCCGGTCCCCAGCGCCGGGAACCCCGACTCCCCCGGGACTGTGTCCAGCCAGGCCCGGCCCTCACCATCCGCACTCTCCGGGGAGCTCGGAGCCCTTCCGCCCCGGGTCCGCGGCGACGCTGGCGGCCGCAGCTGCGGCGGGAGGCAGGGCAGGAGGCACGGCGGCAGCGACCGCGGCGGCACGGGGGTGGCAGCGCTGGTACTCACTGCGCAGCAGGATGGGACCGCTGTCCTCGACACTGAACCCCAGGTGCGGGTGTCGCCCACGGGGCGCCCGCAGCCGGCGCACATGAACACCATGGGCGTGGGGGCCGCGTCCGCCCGCCGCTCCTGCTGCTGCTGGGCCCGGTCGGCGCCCGGCTGCAGCAGCGACAGCGAGCGCTCCAGCTCCGGGCACAGCGCCATCGCGTCCCGGCCGCCCGCCCGCCGACCGGCCGGCAGAGAGCCCGACAGCGCCTTGGAATCGCCCGCCGAGAAGGCGGCAGTGACGGCGCACACCGCCCCGGGACCGCCCCGGGACCGCCCCGGAACTGCTCCCGTTTTTTCTTCCTCTTTTTTTTTTTTTTTTTTTTTTTTTTTTCCCCTCTTCCTTCTGTCAAACAAAGAGGAAAGATGTCTCGAATACACCTGCAGCAGAGCCTTGGTTCGGCCGCGGCTATAGGGTCCAAACCCTATATAAACCCTATATAAACGTTACTTCCGCCCGTTGTAGCCGCCATCTTGGTTGTGGTGAAGACACATCCGGTAGAGCCGCCATCTTTTTTGTGGCAGCCCCGAAGGCCCCGGGTAGCTGGTTACTCAGGCGCCTCACCAAAATGGCTGCCGCAACCGCACCGCGGCGCGGCACAGCGGGCACACAGCTCCCTCGCGCCGGGAAGCGACGCTGAAAATTGTTCCTGAGCGGCGCCGTTTTCGGGGTCGGGCGCAGGCAGTTGGGTCGACGCCCATGGGTGGTCCTTGTGTTTTCCCGCCTTTTTTGGCCGCCGTCTTTGGAAGGTCGAAGGCGGCTCGACGAGCCGCCATCTTGAGCGGGGCATTAGGTGACTGCCCATACTTCCGGCTGCCATCTTGTTTGTGGCTGAAACCATTTCCTGTTGGGCCGCCATCTTTGTTGTGGCACGGCCGAAGGCACCCCGGTTTTAAAGGGGGGTGCCTGACAAAATCGAGAAAGGAGAAATCAGAAAGGAAAAAATTAGAAAGGAAAACATTAAAAAGGAGAAAAATTAAAAAGAGAAAAATAAAAAATAAAAAATTAAAAAGGAAAAAATTATAGTGGAAAAAATTAGAGAGGAAAAAATGACAAAGGAAAAAATTACAAAGGAAAAATTACTAAGGAAACATTAAAAAATACAAAACAACCGCAAACATAAAAATAAAACATAAATCTAAATAAAAATTTAAAAGTTATTGAAAATAAAATAAAAAGTGAAATCATAACTATAAAATATAAAAGTAAACTAAAAATCGAAAAATTAAAAATTTGAGGAAACATTAAAATATTTTTTAAAAGTCAAAATAAAAAAACATGAAAATCTAAAACACAATAAAATAAAATAGCATGAAAAAATACAACAATAACAACAACAAAGGAATTCAATAAATGCAGCTCTCCCCTCCTTCCACTGCCTAACACAGCTCCAGGAGTGTTCTTGACTGTGATGCAGGGATAGGGAAAACAAACCCAGTGCCTCCCACAAATTCAGGTTTTCTAGACAACCCCCAGTTTTACTGGGAAACCAATTCTAGCCAAGCCAGCAACTCCCCTGGGATGAACATCTGCAGTACCGCGCTGTGTCCACAGGGCGGCAGCACTGGGACGGGCACGGGGCAGAGCTGCAGCACCGCGCTGTGTCCACAAGGCGGCAGCACTGGGACGGGCCCGGGGCAGAGCTGCAGTACCGCGCTGTGTCCACAGCAGACAGGGACCCCCGAAGAGAACGTGCACAGAAACCCCCTAAAAGAAACGCCCCGAAAGACACCCGGCCGCCGCTTAAAAGAGAACCCCTGCCACCAAGCAAATTCAAACCAAAAAACCCCCTCTGTTTTAAGCTCTATTCCATTATTTCTTTACATTTATTATTTTAATATTGATAATTACCATGTCTTTTTTCTAGTCATATCTATGGATATAATATATAGACTACTGTATATAATATAAGTAATGAGAAATATTATAGATTGCATTTACTTACGATATTATTTTTCATATTTATATTTGTTTTATTATATATATTCATATTTTTGTACTTAGTTTTTAAAATTCGTGTTTATTGCTGTATGTTTTAAACTCTATTAATTCAGTAACCTAAACACGACAGCACCCCAATTAAGCAGAATTACATTAGCCTGGTTTTCTAAGGGAGAAAGTGGTTTTAAATTAAAATAATATTGGTATAATTTCTCTTTCTCTGTTCTTTTGTGGGGTTGGTGGATTTTTTTTTTTTTTTTTTTTTTATGTTGTTTGTTTTGTTTCGGATTTCTTTGTTACTAAACAATGAGAGTTACAAGATCAAGTCTACTTTGTTTTCTCGCTACCTGTGAAATACACCTCGACTTCAAGGTAATGTTCCTGATCCTGTAAATGGCTACAATGAGAATTGTTCGGGGGAAAAAGGAAAAAGAAAAAAGAAGGCCCCTTGGTCTTTAGAGCTTTCTCTGTTCAGGATTTCTAATTTAGCAGAAAATACAGAGATTTCTCTAGCTGCACTCTCAATTCTATCCGGACGTGGAGTGGACATGGATTTCATTTGTCACCTCCTCTGTTCCCACCAGCCAAACTTCTACATACTTGGGCTATAAAAAAGTAGATAAAAGAGTAGAGAGAGAGGAAAAAACCAAACCAAACCAAACCAAACCAAACCAAACCAAACCAAACCAAACCAAACCAGACCAAACCAAACCAAACCAAAACACACCAACACAAAGAAAACATGAAGAAAAAAAAAAAGTTTTCAAATAAAATTTCAAGTAAAACACAGAAAAAAATAAAATTAAAAAGTTAAAAAGGAAAAATTAGAAAGAAAGAAAATAAAAAGCAAAAATTAAAAGGAAAAAAATAAAAAGGAAAAAAGTAAAAAGGAAAAAAATAAAAAGGAAAAAATAAAAAGGAAAAAATAAAAAGAAAAAAATTAAAAAGGAAAAAATTAAAAAGGAAAAAAATAAAAAGGAAAAAATTAAAAAGGAAAAAATTAAAAAGGAAAAAAATAAAAAGGAAAAAATTAAAAAGGAAAAAGTTAAAGAGAGAAAAAAAGAGGAAAAAATAAAAAGGAAAAAAATAAAAAGGAAAAAATAAAAAGGAAAAAAATAAAAAGGAAAAAATAAAATAGGAAAATTACAAAGGAAAAATTACAAAGGAAAAATTACAAAGGAAAAATTAAAATAGAAAATTTTTTAAAAGAAAAAATTTAAAAATACAAAAAGACATCACTTATTAAAAAAAAACCCTACATAAAAAATTCAAAGTAATTAAAAATAAAGTATAATCAACTTTACAAAGAGATTCATTATGGCAATTCAACACTTAGCAAGTTTCCCTGGAAATTTACAGACTTGTGGGCATATGGTGCTGAACAATGCCTGATTTACCAACATGAAATTGGTACATTTCCTTGGCAATGTGCCCTGAGCAGTACAAAAATTCCAATCAGCATGGAAAATATGAAAAAAAAAAAATTCTTTACTAAAATGAGAGAGAGGAAAACCAGCAAATCCAAGGAACAAAGAACATCTAAATCCCAGCTTGCCTGGAAAACAAGCTCAGGAATTTCTAACAAGGAAAACTTTTGCAGCTTTGGAGGAATTTGGTGCAAGTTCATGGAATGATGATTTCAAATCTGCTTCCCCTGCTCTGATTTTAAAGGGAAGCGGCATTAAACACGTCAAGTTACTCCTGTCCAAGAAGGATCCCTATTTTGTGTGAGTAACAATCCCAAGAAACTCCAGTCTTACTTGTATTTGACATCTCAAAGTCTCAGCAGAGTTGGGAAGTTTCAATGAAACAAAAGAGCCACAATGCCTGGAACAACAAAATTCTACTTGGCCAAAATCAGGACATTTATTTACAAATCCAGGGAGGAGGAGGAGGAGGATAACACCAGGAACACACTCCAGCTGAAAGTCACCGTTTATTGGAAAAGGCAGGAAATAAAATGGACACTCTCTGGTTCTGCTCCAGCAATTCTCCGGGAGTCGGAGATAAAAGTGGGAACCTCAGACCAGGACAGGGCATTCCAGGGGCTCTGCCTCGCAGGGGCTCTCTCCTCTTTTGCCAGCTGCCTGCAAGAGGAAAAACAACGGGAGTCAAGTGTCAAACCTGGGCAGGATGTCCTCGGTTGAGGCAGATGGAACAGGCCCCCCCACAGAGTGAGTCCAGGCCGGGTGCCGGGGAGCTCCGGCAATCGGGGGCCGCCCGTGGCACCAAAGGGCTGGAAAAGCAGCCCCGGCTGCCCGGGTTTGGTGCCGGCACACGGCAAGGTCTGGCCACAGGGGCAGCACTCAGTGCTGGGACCGCAGGAGAACGGCCCAAAGCCGGGTCCAACATCCAGCAGTGCAGGCAGCACACCCCGGGAGAAACTCAGGGGGGAGAAGCCCCCCGGATGCTCCCTGCACACTCCACGTTCCCGGCCTTTGGCAGCTGTGCCAGGGCCTCCCTCAGAACACCGACCTCACCGTGCAGCTCCTGCTAAATAGGAGAACCTGGGGAAACCACGCAGAAATCCAGGCATTTCCAGTTCTTGAGAGCCAAAGCGGCAGCAAAATGCGTGCAAACTTCGTGCTGCCGCACGAAGGGAAAACAAACCCAGTGCCTCCCACAAATTCAGGTTTATTAAAAGAATCCCGGTATATTTTCTCTTTCTTTGTTCTCTTAGGCAGTGGGTTTTGGGGCTTTTTAGTGGTTTTTATGGTTGTTTTGTTTTCAGACCCTGAGTCTGAAGGTACTGGTTCTGCTCAGAACAGTTCATTTCCAAAAAGCAGTGAAACTAGGAAAGGTGCTTCCAAGAAAAACGTGGCCTAGGAGACACATGCAGCTGGGTTCCACAGTCCCAGTCCCCCTCCCAAAGGCTCAAGATATTTCTGTACTTGCAGCACAGGACTAGGAATCGGGGTGAACGCAAACTGGTTTGCTGGCTTTTCTTCTGCCAGAGATACAGAGCGGAGCTTTCCTGTTCCTCGGTTTCTTTTGTGTGGTAGCAGGGGTAATTGCAAGTGCTAAGAAAGTGATCAAAAATATCCATAAGCCTTCTTATAGTGATTAAAAATATCCATAAGCCTTACCATAAGGTAAACTCAAGACAATTGCTGCTGCCTCTATTTATCTGTCTTTTGAGTTGCTCACAAGGTGATCCTTCGCAAATGCTGGCGCTGACAAATCCAGCAGATAGATACAGCAGCCCCAGAAGTATGTGTGGGCATTTGTGAGGAGTGATGTGGGCACTTGCCCCCCAGATTCTCATCCGCATGGGAAATAGATGGTTTGACAGGAACAGATCCTGTCTCAGCTTGGCCAGTCCCAGCTGTCTCTTACTAAAGAGTCACAGAGACCAGGAATGCTCAGGCAAGAGGTAATTCCTCAGATTTGCTGGATGTAAATTTGGGAGAAACATGGTAACTCATAGCTTGTACTGCTGGAACTCCCTCAAGATCCAAACCACAGGCTCTGTTCTCCTGTGTGCTGCTACCAGTGGGGCAGAGTGGGGAAATTCATTCTGAGTTTTTGGAGAAAACTTCAAATCTCACAGTAAGTAAGTAAGTAAGTGCTAGGTAGTGTTAGGTAACAAAAAAACCACAAACAAATCCCAAACCCAAAGAAAGGGCTCAAACCTGATCTCAGCAATTCTTTCCATTCGATTCTCTCCTCGCTTCTTTCATCCTGTGAAAGCTCACCCGGCTCTAACATTCTCTGTCCACACAGTAACTCTTTCCAGCCTTGGTCAGTGTCAGAGCCACACACTCAGCTTTGGCTGGACAACCTTCAGCTTCCACAGTCCACTTCCTCAGACTGTTCGCTCCCAACTCTTCCTACCTGCAGTCACAAGATTTTAGTAGAGCAAAACATCAACCTGATTTACCATGATTCATTTATGATTACTATTTCAAGATAAAGTTACAGCAAAAGCATTAAGTCCATTTCCACAGGAGGCAGAAGAAACATGGCTAAAAGTTAAATGAAGATCTGGAGAAGTGAATCAGAACGAACTAGAAACAACTGATCCAATTTCTGAGACAGCCAGAGGAACCTAATGCTGTGCTTGATAAACAGAAAATGCTAACTACCAAGAAAACTGAAGGAAAAGTGGCTAAAGGTCTTGCAGAGCACAAGACAGCAATTACAGGAAGCAGTCCAGTACATGTTACAATGCACTGAATTGCTCTGAGTGGAATAAGCTGTTCTGCAGAAACCATTGAAGCATATTAAGACTTCTCAGAGGTGATTTCAACAAAGAATGATGTAAGGTTAAAACTCACCCTGTGCGGCACCTCTTGCAAGACAGCTGGGCTTTCAAGAGTAAGCGGCTCCTCGTGAATGCGAGCTTGCTTTTCCAGGGTTCCTGGCCTACAGCTGAGATGCCACAGGTTACATCAGGTTACAGAGCACTTCCCACTCTGAAGCCAAAAATCCAAACACAGCACTCCTTTAGAACCCTGAGAGACAGCCGTGGATTCTGGGGATACGGGATACAGTGGAAAATGGCACCAAGACACCAAGAACAGTGCAGTGCTGGCAGGCAGAAGCAGCATCCCTTTGCCAGAAAATGCCATTCTGCAGCCAAGTTAGTGCATGAGAGAATTTTACTGCCATGCAATAAAAAAAGTACTCTAGCAGTGGAATGAAGAAAAAAATCTCCAAACCCTGTCCAGAGTACCAAGGGGAATATCCACAGCAATACAGCAAAATAAATGGGAACTTCAGAAAAAAAAAGAGACATTAAAACCAGTCCAGATGAACAACCACTGTCTATTAGGACAATGCCTGCACAAAAGGACTCTGGTGCGGAGCCTTAATTGAGGATACAGTTTTTAATAACCCCTTTGAAGTGCTATAAACCAACTAAACCCAAGCACACTTTCATTTTCTAGACAGATTTTAAGACAGCTGAGTGAGAGTCTCAAGCACGTACTCAGTTGTCAGAGTTGCCTTTGCCCATCTTAGCAAGGACAGAGCAGATGTGGCCAGCACAGGGCAGAGCCACCCCAAGTCCTGCCCGAGCCCCTCTGGCCACACTCCCTGCTGATCATGCGGACCCCTAACAGGCTCCAGCCAGGCCTCTTTGGTGCTTGGTTTGTGAACTCTTCCAATCAAATGCGAAGGAACCCTCTAGTGCCCTGGACCTGGTGATATTTTCTGGGCTGGAATGCAACTTCCCACACAAAAGGCAGGCCAGGTTGGTTTGTTTTGGTTCTTTTTCTAGGATGTGCCTTACACAGGTGATGTTCCCTACAGCTGAGCACTGGGATGCCAACAGCACCAATACAGAAAACCACCGTGGGACAGAGCAGCAGAAGACGCTCCCTCCAGCCTTGCCAGAGATGTAACAGGAGCACCCTCAGTGCCATGCCTGGTGAGTGCAGTGGAGCTGGCAGGCTGACCCATAAACATTCTGCACTTACCTTTCAACAGAGTCAGTACGGACACAGAACAAATCCCTCTTGCAGTCGAGATGCCTTGAGGCGTGCATGTATCTGCTGCCAAGGGTCCTGGAGCAGCCAGAGCAGAGTAGGGTTTCTACCATGCTGCAAGCAAGGAATAACATTTATTCAGAAGAAAATAAAAGGAGGCACCTCTCCCCATCCCTTTTCTTAAAAATAAAAAAAAAAATTTTAAATCATGCATTAGAACTTTTTTAACCTTTCATTCATGCTTTACACAGTATAAATGATGAGCACTCATCTTTTAGCCTGAATTTGCATCAGCTCCTCAGGCTGGCTAACCTCAGCAAGACCAAGACCATCAGAATCGCTGAATTGTGGAAGGGGCCTTCAAGCTCACCCCATTCCACCCCCGGCCCTGGGCAGGGACAGCTTCCACTATCCCAGGGTGTTCCAAGCCCCGTCCAACCTGGCCTTGGGCACTTCCAGGGACACAGGGGCAGCCACAGCTTCTCTGGGGAACCTGTACCACGGCCTCACCGCCCTCGCAGGGAAAAATTTCTTCCCGACATTTAATCTAAAGCTGCCTCCCTTGTCCATCACTACATGTCCTTGTGAGAAATCCCTCTCCCTTAGGCCATA
Organism: Prinia subflava; assembly: GCF_021018805.1. Lineage (NCBI taxonomy): Eukaryota > Metazoa > Chordata > Aves > Passeriformes > Cisticolidae > Prinia > Prinia subflava. The sequence continues at coordinate 155,282 of NW_026961084.1, read as the reverse complement.
CGCGGCTTGTACAGCCCACCCCAGATAAGTGCTCCAGGGGCTCTCGGGCCACACGAGCGCTCCGGGCCCTTTGCCGGTCCCCAGCGCCGGGAACCCCGACTCCCCCGGGACTGTGTCCAGCCAGGCCCGGCCCTCACCATCCGCACTCTCCGGGGAGCTCGGAGCCCTTCCGCCCCGGGTCCGCGGCGACGCTGGCGGCCGCAGCTGCGGCGGGAGGCAGGGCAGGAGGCACGGCGGCAGCGACCGCGGCGGCACGGGGGTGGCAGCGCTGGTACTCACTGCGCAGCAGGATGGGACCGCTGTCCTCGACACTGAACCCCAGGTGCGGGTGTCGCCCACGGGGCGCCCGCAGCCGGCGCACATGAACACCATGGGCGTGGGGGCCGCGTCCGCCCGCCGCTCCTGCTGCTGCTGGGCCCGGTCGGCGCCCGGCTGCAGCAGCGACAGCGAGCGCTCCAGCTCCGGGCACAGCGCCATCGCGTCCCGGCCGCCCGCCCGCCGACCGGCCGGCAGAGAGCCCGACAGCGCCTTGGAATCGCCCGCCGAGAAGGCGGCAGTGACGGCGCACACCGCCCCGGGACCGCCCCGGGACCGCCCCGGAACTGCTCCCGTTTTTTCTTCCTCTTTTTTTTTTTTTTTTTTTTTTTTTTTTCCCCTCTTCCTTCTGTCAAACAAAGAGGAAAGATGTCTCGAATACACCTGCAGCAGAGCCTTGGTTCGGCCGCGGCTATAGGGTCCAAACCCTATATAAACCCTATATAAACGTTACTTCCGCCCGTTGTAGCCGCCATCTTGGTTGTGGTGAAGACACATCCGGTAGAGCCGCCATCTTTTTTGTGGCACCCCCGAAGGCCCCGGGTAGCTGGTTACTCAGGCGCCTCACCAAAATGGCTGCCGCAACCGCACCGCGGCGCGGCACAGCGGGCACACAGCTCCCTCGCGCCGGGAAGCGACGCTGAAAATTGTTCCTGAGCGGCGCCGTTTTCGGGGTCGGGCGCAGGCAGTTGGGTCGACGCCCATGGGTGGTCCTTGTGTTTTCCCGCCTTTTTTGGCCGCCGTCTTTGGAAGGTCGAAGGCGGCTCGACGAGCCGCCATCTTGAGCGGGGCATTAGGTGACTGCCCATACTTCCGGCTGCCATCTTGTTTGTGGCTGAAACCATTTCCTGTTGGGCCGCCATCTTTGTTGTGGCACGGCCGAAGGCACCCCGGTTTTAAAGGGGGGTGCCTGACAAAATCGAGAAAGGAGAAATCAGAAAGGAAAAAATTAGAAAGGAAAACATTAAAAAGGAGAAAAATTAAAAAGAGAAAAATAAAAAATAAAAAATTAAAAAGGAAAAAATTATAGTGGAAAAAATTAGAGAGGAAAAAATGACAAAGGAAAAAATTACAAAGGAAAAATTACTAAGGAAACATTAAAAAATACAAAACAACCGCAAACATAAAAATAAAACATAAATCTAAATAAAAATTTAAAAGTTATTGAAAATAAAATAAAAAGTGAAATCATAACTATAAAATATAAAAGTAAACTAAAAATCGAAAAATTAAAAATTTGAGGAAACATTAAAATATTTTTTAAAAGTCAAAATAAAAAAACATGAAAATCTAAAACACAATAAAATAAAATAGCATGAAAAAATACAACAATAACAACAACAAAGGAATTCAATAAATGCAGCTCTCCCCTCCTTCCACTGCCTAACACAGCTCCAGGAGTGTTCTTGACTGTGATGCAGGGATAGGGAAAACAAACCCAGTGCCTCCCACAAATTCAGGTTTTCTAGACAACCCCCAGTTTTACTGGGAAACCAATTCTAGCCAAGCCAGCAACTCCCCTGGGATGAACATCTGCAGTACCGCGCTGTGTCCACAGGGCGGCAGCACTGGGACGGGCACGGGGCAGAGCTGCAGCACCGCGCTGTGTCCACAGCAGACAGGGACCCCCGAAGAGAACGTGCACAGAAACCCCCTAAAAGAAACGCCCCGAAAGACACCCGGCCGCCGCTTAAAAGAGAACCCCTGCCACCAAGCAAATTCAAACCAAAAAACCCCCTCTGTTTTAAGCTCTATTCCATTATTTCTTTACATTTATTATTTTAATATTGATAATTACCATGTCTTTTTTCTAGTCATATCTATGGATATAATATATAGACTACTGTATATAATATAAGTAATGAGAAATATTATAGATTGCATTTACTTACGATATTATTTTTCATATTTATATTTGTTTTATTATATATATTCATATTTTTGTACTTAGTTTTTAAAATTCGTGTTTATTGCTGTATGTTTTAAACTCTATTAATTCAGTAACCTAAACACGACAGCACCCCAATTAAGCAGAATTACATTAGCCTGGTTTTCTAAGGGAGAAAGTGGTTTTAAATTAAAATAATATTGGTATAATTTCTCTTTCTCTGTTCTTTTGTGGGGTTGGTGGATTTTTTTTTTTTTTTTTTTTTATGTTGTTTGTTTTGTTTCGGATTTCTTTGTTACTAAACAATGAGAGTTACAAGATCAAGTCTACTTTGTTTTCTCGCTACCTGTGAAATACACCTCGACTTCAAGGTAATGTTCCTGATCCTGTAAATGGCTACAATGAGAATTGTTCGGGGGAAAAAGGAAAAAGAAAAAAGAAGGCCCCTTGGTCTTTAGAGCTTTCTCTGTTCAGGATTTCTAATTTAGCAGAAAATACAGAGATTTCTCTAGCTGCACTCTCAATTCTATCCGGACGTGGAGTGGACATGGATTTCATTTGTCACCTCCTCTGTTCCCACCAGCCAAACTTCTACATACTTGGGCTATAAAAAAGTAGATAAAAGAGTAGAGAGAGAGGAAAAAACCAAACCAAACCAAACCAAACCAAACCAAACCAAACCAAACCAAACCAAACCAAACCAAACCAGACCAAACCAAACCAAACCAAAACACACCAACACAAAGAAAACATGAAGAAAAAAAAAAAGTTTTCAAATAAAATTTCAAGTAAAACACAGAAAAAAATAAAATTAAAAAGTTAAAAAGGAAAAATTAGAAAGAAAGAAAATAAAAAGCAAAAATTAAAAGGAAAAAAATAAAAAGGAAAAAAGTAAAAAGGAAAAAAAAAAAAGGAAAAAATAAAAAGGAAAAAATAAAAAGAAAAAAATTAAAAAGGAAAAAATTAAAAAGGAAAAAAATAAAAAGGAAAAAATTAAAAAGGAAAAAATTAAAAAGGAAAAAAATAAAAAGGAAAAAATTAAAAAGGAAAAAGTTAAAGAGAGAAAAAAAGAGGAAAAAATAAAAAGGAAAAAAATAAAAAGGAAAAAATAAAAAGGAAAAAAATAAAAAGGAAAAAATAAAATAGGAAAATTACAAAGGAAAAATTACAAAGGAAAAATTACAAAGGAAAAATTAAAATAGAAAATTTTTTAAAAGAAAAAATTTAAAAATACAAAAAGACATCACTTATTAAAAAAAAACCCTACATAAAAAATTCAAAGTAATTAAAAATAAAGAAAAAAGTATAATCAACTTTACAAAGAGATTCATTATGGCAATTCAACACTTAGCAAGTTTCCCTGGAAATTTACAGACTTGTGGGCATATGGTGCTGAACAATGCCTGATTTACCAACATGAAATTGGTACATTTCCTTGGCAATGTGCCCTGAGCAGTACAAAAATTCCAATCAGCATGGAAAATATGAAAAAAAAAAAATCCTTTACTAAAATGAGAGAGAGGAAAACCAGCAAATCCAAGGAACAAAGAACATCTAAATCCCAGCTTGCCTGGAAAACAAGCTCAGGAATTTCTAACAAGGAAAACTTTTGCAGCTTTGGAGGAATTTGGTGCAAGTTCATGGAATGATGATTTCAAATCTGCTTCCCCTGCTCTGATTTTAAAGGGAAGCGGCATTAAACACGTCAAGTTACTCCTGTCCAAGAAGGATCCCTATTTTGTGTGAGTAACAATCCCAAGAAACTCCAGTCTTACTTGTATTTGACATCTCAAAGTCTCAGCAGAGTTGGGAAGTTTCAATGAAACAAAAGAGCCACAATGCCTGGAACAACAAAATTCTACTTGGCCAAAATCAGGACATTTATTTACAAATCCAGGGAGGAGGAGGAGGAGGATAACACCAGGAACACACTCCAGCTGAAAGTCACCGTTTATTGGAAAAGGCAGGAAATAAAATGGACACTCTCTGGTTCTGCTCCAGCAATTCTCCGGGAGTCGGAGATAAAAGTGGGAACCTCAGACCAGGACAGGGCATTCCAGGGGCTCTGCCTCGCAGGGGCTCTCTCCTCTTTTGCCAGCTGCCTGCAAGAGGAAAAACAACGGGAGTCAAGTGTCAAACCTGGGCAGGATGTCCTCGGTTGAGGCAGATGGAACAGGCCCCCCCACAGAGTGAGTCCAGGCCGGGTGCCGGGGAGCTCCGGCAATCGGGGGCCGCCCGTGGCACCAAAGGGCTGGAAAAGCAGCCCCGGCTGCCCGGGTTTGGTGCCGGCACACGGCAAGGTCTGGCCACAGGGGCAGCACTCAGTGCTGGGACCGCAGGAGAACGGCCCAAAGCCGGGTCCAACATCCAGCAGTGCAGGCAGCACACCCCGGGAGAAACTCAGGGGGGAGAAGCCCCCCGGATGCTCCCTGCACACTCCACGTTCCCGGCCTTTGGCAGCTGTGCCAGGGCCTCCCTCAGAACACCGACCTCACCGTGCAGCTCCTGCTAAATAGGAGAACCTGGGGAAACCACGCAGAAATCCAGGCATTTCCAGTTCTTGAGAGCCAAAGCGGCAGCAAAATGCGTGCAAACTTCGTGCTGCCGCACGAAGGGAAAACAAACCCAGTGCCTCCCACAAATTCAGGTTTATTAAAAGAATCCCGGTATATTTTCTCTTTCTTTGTTCTCTTAGGCAGTGGGTTTTGGGGCTTTTTAGTGGTTTTTATGGTTGTTTTGTTTTCAGACCCTGAGTCTGAAGGTACTGGTTCTGCTCAGAACAGTTCATTTCCAAAAAGCAGTGAAACTAGGAAAGGTGCTTCCAAGAAAAACGTGGCCTAGGAGACACATGCAGCTGGGTTCCACAGTCCCAGTCCCCCTCCCAAAGGCTCAAGATATTTCTGTACTTGCAGCACAGGACTAGGAATCGGGGTGAACGCAAACTGGTTTGCTGGCTTTTCTTCTGCCAGAGATACAGAGCGGAGCTTTCCTGTTCCTCGGTTTCTTTTGTGTGGTAGCAGGGGTAATTGCAAGTGCTAAGAAAGTGATCAAAAATATCCATAAGCCTTCTTATAGTGATTAAAAATATCCATAAGCCTTACCATAAGGTAAACTCAAGACAATTGCTGCTGCCTCTATTTATCTGTCTTTTGAGTTGCTCACAAGGTGATCCTTCGCAAATGCTGGCGCTGACAAATCCAGCAGATAGATACAGCAGCCCCAGAAGTATGTGTGGGCATTTGTGAGGAGTGATGTGGGCACTTGCCCCCCAGATTCTCATCCGCATGGGAAATAGATGGTTTGACAGGAACAGATCCTGTCTCAGCTTGGCCAGTCCCAGCTGTCTCTTACTAAAGAGTCACAGAGACCAGGAATGCTCAGGCAAGAGGTAATTCCTCAGATTTGCTGGATGTAAATTTGGGAGAAACATGGTAACTCATAGCTTGTACTGCTGGAACTCCCTCAAGATCCAAACCACAGGCTCTGTTCTCCTGTGTGCTGCTACCAGTGGGGCAGAGTGGGGAAATTCATTCTGAGTTTTTGGAGAAAACTTCAAATCTCACAGTAAGTAAGTAAGTAAGTGCTAGGTAGTGTTAGGTAACAAAAAAACCACAAACAAATCCCAAACCCAAAGAAAGGGCTCAAACCTGATCTCAGCAATTCTTTCCATTCGATTCTCTCCTCGCTTCTTTCATCCTGTGAAAGCTCACCCGGCTCTAACATTCTCTGTCCACACAGTAACTCTTTCCAGCCTTGGTCAGTGTCAGAGCCACACACTCAGCTTTGGCTGGACAACCTTCAGCTTCCACAGTCCACTTCCTCAGACTGTTCGCTCCCAACTCTTCCTACCTGCAGTCACAAGATTTTAGTAGAGCAAAACATCAACCTGATTTACCATGATTCATTTATGATTACTATTTCAAGATAAAGTTACAGCAAAAGCATTAAGTCCATTTCCACAGGAGGCAGAAGAAACATGGCTAAAAGTTAAATGAAGATCTGGAGAAGTGAATCAGAACGAACTAGAAACAACTGATCCAATTTCTGAGACAGCCAGAGGAACCTAATGCTGTGCTTGATAAACAGAAAATGCTAACTACCAAGAAAACTGAAGGAAAAGTGGCTAAAGGTCTTGCAGAGCACAAGACAGCAATTACAGGAAGCAGTCCAGTACATGTTACAATGCACTGAATTGCTCTGAGTGGAATAAGCTGTTCTGCAGAAACCATTGAAGCATATTAAGACTTCTCAGAGGTGATTTCAACAAAGAATGATGTAAGGTTAAAACTCACCCTGTGCGGCACCTCTTGCAAGACAGCTGGGCTTTCAAGAGTAAGCGGCTCCTCGTGAATGCGAGCTTGCTTTTCCAGGGTTCCTGGCCTACAGCTGAGATGCCACAGGTTACATCAGGTTACAGAGCACTTCCCACTCTGAAGCCAAAAATCCAAACACAGCACTCCTTTAGAACCCTGAGAGACAGCCGTGGATTCTGGGGATACGGGATACAGTGGAAAATGGCACCAAGACACCAAGAACAGTGCAGTGCTGGCAGGCAGAAGCAGCATCCCTTTGCCAGAAAATGCCATTCTGCAGTCAAGTTAGTGCATGAGAGAATTTTACTGCCATGCAATAAAAAAAGTACTCTAGCAGTGGAATGAAGAAAAAAATCTCCAAACCCTGTCCAGAGTACCAAGGGGAATATCCACAGCAATACAGCAAAATAAATGGGAACTTCAGAAAAAAAAAGAGACATTAAAACCAGTCCAGATGAACAACCACTGTCTATTAGGACAATGCCTGCACAAAAGGACTCTGGTGCGGAGCCTTAATTGAGGATACAGTTTTTAATAACCCCTTTGAAGTGCTATAAACCAACTAAACCCAAGCACACTTTCATTTTCTAGACAGATTTTAAGACAGCTGAGTGAGAGTCTCAAGCACGTACTCAGTTGTCAGAGTTGCCTTTGCCCATCTTAGCAAGGACAGAGCAGATGTGGCCAGCACAGGGCAGAGCCACCCCGAGTCCTGCCCGAGCCCCTCTGGCCACACTCCCTGCTGATCATGCGGACCCCTAACAGGCTCCAGCCAGGCCTCTTTGGTGCTTGGTTTGTGAACTCTTCCAATCAAATGCGAAGGAACCCTCTAGTGCCCTGGACCTGGTGATATTTTCTGGGCTGGAATGCAACTTCCCACACAAAAGGCAGGCCAGGTTGGTTTGTTTTGGTTCTTTTTCTAGGATGTGCCTTACACAGGTGATGTTCCCTACAGCTGAGCACTGGGATGCCAACAGCACCAATACAGAAAACCACCGTGGGACAGAGCAGCAGAAGACGCTCCCTCCAGCCTTGCCAGAGATGTAACAGGAGCACCCTCAGTGCCATGCCTGGTGAGTGCAGTGGAGCTGGCAGGCTGACCCATAAACATTCTGCACTTACCTTTCAACAGAGTCAGTACGGACACAGAACAAATCCCTCTTGCAGTCGAGATGCCTTGAGGCGTGCATGTATCTGCTGCCAAGGGTCCTGGAGCAGCCAGAGCAGAGTAGGGTTTCTACCATGCTGCAAGCAAGGAATAACATTTATTCAGAAGAAAATAAAAGGAGGCACCTCTCCCCATCCCTTTTCTTAAAAATAAAAAAAAAAATTTTAAATCATGCATTAGAACTTTTTTAACCTTTCATTCATGCTTTACACAGTATAAATGATGAGCACTCATCTTTTAGCCTGAATTTGCATCAGCTCCTCAGGCTGGCTAACCTCAGCAAGACCAAGACCATCAGAATCGCTGAATTGTGGAAGGGGCCTTCAAGCTCACCCCATTCCACCCCCGGCCCTGGGCAGGGACAGCTTCCACTATCCCAGGGTGTTCCAAGCCCCGTCCAACCTGGCCTTGGGCACTTCCAGGGACACAGGGGCAGCCACAGCTTCTCTGGGGAACCTGTACCACGGCCTCACCGCCCTCGCAGGGAAAAATTTCTTCCCGACATTTAATCTAAAGCTGCCTCCCTTGTCCATCACTACATGTCCTTGTGAGAAATCCCTCTCCCTTAGGCCATACGCGGCTTGTACAGCCCACCCCAGATAAGTGCTCCAGGGGCTCTCGGGCCACACGAGCGCTCCGGGCCCTTTGCCGGTCCCCAGCGCCGGGAACCCCGACTCCCCCGGGACTGTGTCCAGCCAGGCCCGGCCCTCACCATCCGCACTCTCCGGGGAGCTCGGAGCCCTTCCGCCCCGGGTCCGCGGCGACGCTGGCGGCCGCAGCTGCGGCGGGAGGCAGGGCAGGAGGCACGGCGGCAGCGACCGCGGCGGCACGGGGGTGGCAGCGCTGGTACTCACTGCGCAGCAGGATGGGACCGCTGTCCTCGACACTGAACCCCAGGTGCGGGTGTCGCCCACGGGGCGCCCGCAGCCGGCGCACATGAACACCATGGGCGTGGGGGCCGCGTCCGCCCGCCGCTCCTGCTGCTGCTGGGCCCGGTCGGCGCCCGGCTGCAGCAGCGACAGCGAGCGCTCCAGCTCCGGGCACAGCGCCATCGCGTCCCGGCCGCCCGCCCGCCAACCGGCCGGCAGAGAGCCCGACAGCGCCTTGGAATCGCCCGCCGAGAAGGCGGCAGTGACGGCGCACACCGCCCCGGGACCGCCCCGGGACCGCCCCGGAACTGCTCCCGTTTTTTCTTCCTCTTTTTTTTTTTTTTTTTTTTTTTTTTCCCCTCTTCCTTCTGTCAAACAAAGAGGAAAGATGTCTCGAATACACCTGCAGCAGAGCCTTGGTTCGGCCGCGGCTATAGGGTCCAAACCCTATATAAACCCTATATAAACGTTACTTCCGCCCGTTGTAGCCGCCATCTTGGTTGTGGTGAAGACACATCCGGTAGAGCCGCCATCTTTTTTGTGGCACCCCCGAAGGCCCCGGGTAGCTGGTTACTCAGGCGCCTCACCAAAATGGCTGCCGCAACCGCACCGCGGCGCGGCACAGCGGGCACACAGCTCCCTCGCGCCGGGAAGCGACGCTGAAAATTGTTCCTGAGCGGCGCCGTTTTCGGGGTCGGGCGCAGGCAGTTGGGTCGACGCCCATGGGTGGTCCTTGTGTTTTCCCGCCTTTTTTGGCCGCCGTCTTTGGAAGGTCGAAGGCGGCTCGACGAGCCGCCATCTTGAGCGGGGCATTAGGTGACTGCCCATACTTCCGGCTGCCATCTTGTTTGTGGCTGAAACCATTTCCTGTTGGGCCGCCATCTTTGTTGTGGCACGGCCGAAGGCACCCCGGTTTTAAAGGGGGGTGCCTGACAAAATCGAGAAAGGAGAAATCAGAAAGGAAAAAATTAGAAAGGAAAACATTAAAAAGGAGAAAAATTAAAAAGAGAAAAATAAAAAATAAAAAATTAAAAAGGAAAAAATTATAGTGGAAAAAATTAGAGAGGAAAAAATGACAAAGGAAAAAATTACAAAGGAAAAATTACTAAGGAAACATTAAAAAATACAAAACAACCGCAAACATAAAAATAAAACATAAATCTAAATAAAAATTTAAAAGTTATTGAAAATAAAATAAAAAGTGAAATCATAACTATAAAATATAAAAGTAAACTAAAAATCGAAAAATTAAAAATTTGAGGAAACATTAAAATATTTTTTAAAAGTCAAAATAAAAAAACATGAAAATCTAAAACACAATAAAATAAAATAGCATGAAAAAATACAACAATAACAACAACAAAGGAATTCAATAAATGCAGCTCTCCCCTCCTTCCACTGCCTAACACAGCTCCAGGAGTGTTCTTGACTGTGATGCAGGGATAGGGAAAACAAACCCAGTGCCTCCCACAAATTCAGGTTTTCTAGACAACCCCCAGTTTTACTGGGAAACCAATTCTAGCCAAGCCAGCAACTCCCCTGGGATGAACATCTGCAGTACCGCGCTGTGTCCACAGGGCGGCAGCACTGGGACGGGCACGGGGCAGAGCTGCAGCACCGCGCTGTGTCCACAAGGCGGCAGCACTGGGACGGGCCCGGGGCAGAGCTGCAGTACCGCGCTGTGTCCACAAGGCGGCAGCACTGGGACGGGCCCGGGGCAGAGCTGCAGTACCGCGCTGTGTCCACAGCAGACAGGGACCCCCGAAGAGAACGTGCACAGAAACCCCCTAAAAGAAACGCCCCGAAAGACACCCGGCCGCCGCTTAAAAGAGAACCCCTGCCACCAAGCAAATTCAAACCAAAAAACCCCCTCTGTTTTAAGCTCTATTCCATTATTTCTTTACATTTATTATTTTAATATTGATAATTACCATGTCTTTTTTCTAGTCATATCTATGGATATAATATATAGACTACTGTATATAATATAAGTAATGAGAAATATTATAGATTGCATTTACTTACGATATTATTTTTCATATTTATATTTGTTTTATTATATATATTCATATTTTTGTACTTAGTTTTTAAAATTCGTGTTTATTGCTGTATGTTTTAAACTCTATTAATTCAGTAACCTAAACACGACAGCACCCCAATTAAGCAGAATTACATTAGCCTGGTTTTCTAAGGGAGAAAGTGGTTTTAAATTAAAATAATATTGGTATAATTTCTCTTTCTCTGTTCTTTTGTGGGGTTGGTGGATTTTTTTTTTTTTTTTTTTTATGTTGTTTGTTTTGTTTCGGATTTCTTTGTTACTAAACAATGAGAGTTACAAGATCAAGTCTACTTTGTTTTCTCGCTACCTGTGAAATACACCTCGACTTCAAGGTAATGTTCCTGATCCTGTAAATGGCTACAATGAGAATTGTTCGGGGGAAAAAGGAAAAAGAAAAAAGAAGGCCCCTTGGTCTTTAGAGCTTTCTCTGTTCAGGATTTCTAATTTAGCAGAAAATACAGAGATTTCTCTAGCTGCACTCTCAATTCTATCCGGACGTGGAGTGGACATGGATTTCATTTGTCACCTCCTCTGTTCCCACCAGCCAAACTTCTACATACTTGGGCTATAAAAAAGTAGATAAAAGAGTAGAGAGAGAGGAAAAAACCAAACCAAACCAAACCAAACCAAACCAAACCAAACCAAACCAGACCAAACCAGACCAAACCAAACCAAACCAAAACACACCAACACAAAGAAAACATGAAGAAAAAAAAAAAGTTTTCAAATAAAATTTCAAGTAAAACACAGAAAAAAATAAAATTAAAAAGTTAAAAAGGAAAAATTAGAAAGAAAGAAAATAAAAAGCAAAAATTAAAAGGAAAAAAATAAAAAGGAAAAAAGTAAAAAGGAAAAAAATAAAAAGGAAAAAATAAAAAGGAAAAAATAAAAAGAAAAAAATTAAAAAGGAAAAAATTAAAAAGGAAAAAAATAAAAAGGAAAAAATTAAAAAGGAAAAAATTAAAAAGGAAAAAAATAAAAAGGAAAAAATTAAAAAGGAAAAAGTTAAAGAGAGAAAAAAAGAGGAAAAAATAAAAAGGAAAAAAATAAAAAGGAAAAAATAAAAAGGAAAAAAATAAAAAGGAAAAAATAAAATAGGAAAATTACAAAGGAAAAATTACAAAGGAAAAATTACAAAGGAAAAATTAAAATAGAAAATTTTTTAAAAGAAAAAATTTAAAAATACAAAAAGACATCACTTATTAAAAAAAAACCCTACATAAAAAATTCAAAGTAATTAAAAATAAAGAAAAAAGTATAATCAACTTTACAAAGAGATTCATTATGGCAATTCAACACTTAGCAAGTTTCCCTGGAAATTTACAGACTTGTGGGCATATGGTGCTGAACAATGCCTGATTTACCAACATGAAATTGGTACATTTCCTTGGCAATGTGCCCTGAGCAGTACAAAAATTCCAATCAGCATGGAAAATATGAAAAAAAAAAAATCCTTTACTAAAATGAGAGAGAGGAAAACCAGCAAATCCAAGGAACAAAGAACATCTAAATCCCAGCTTGCCTGGAAAACAAGCTCAGGAATTTCTAACAAGGAAAACTTTTGCAGCTTTGGAGGAATTTGGTGCAAGTTCATGGAATGATGATTTCAAATCTGCTTCCCCTGCTCTGATTTTAAAGGGAAGCGGCATTAAACACGTCAAGTTACTCCTGTCCAAGAAGGATCCCTATTTTGTGTGAGTAACAATCCCAAGAAACTCCAGTCTTACTTGTATTTGACATCTCAAAGTCTCAGCAGAGTTGGGAAGTTTCAATGAAACAAAAGAGCCACAATGCCTGGAACAACAAAATTCTACTTGGCCAAAATCAGGACATTTATTTACAAATCCAGGGAGGAGGAGGGGGAGGATAACACCAGGAACACACTCCAGCTGAAAGTCACCGTTTATTGGAAAAGGCAGGAAATAAAATGGACACTCTCTGGTTCTGCTCCAGCAATTCTCCGGGAGTCGGAGATAAAAGTGGGAACCTCAGACCGGGACAGGGCATTCCAGGGGCTCTGCCTCGCAGGGGCTCTCTCCTCTTTTGCCAGCTGCCTGCAAGAGGAAAAACAACGGGAGTCAAGTGTCAAACCTGGGCAGGATGTCCTCGGTTGAGGCAGATGGAACAGGCCCCCCCACAGAGTGAGTCCAGGCCGGGTGCCGGGGAGCTCCGGCAATCGGGGGCCGCCCGTGGCACCAAAGGGCTGGAAAAGCAGCCCCGGCTGCCCGGGTTTGGTGCCGGCACACGGCAAGGTCTGGCCACAGGGGCAGCACTCAGTGCTGGGACCGCAGGAGAACGGCCCAAAGCCGGGTCCAACATCCAGCAGTGCAGGCAGCACACCCCGGGAGAAACTCAGGGGGGAGAAGCCCCCCGGATGCTCCCTGCACACTCCACGTTCCCGGCCTTTGGCAGCTGTGCCAGGGCCTCCCTCAGAACACCGACCTCACCGTGCAGCTCCTGCTAAATAGGAGAACCTGGGGAAACCACGCAGAAATCCAGGCATTTCCAGTTCTTGAGAGCCAAAGCGGCAGCAAAATGCGTGCAAACTTCGTGCTGCCGCACGAAGGGAAAACAAACCCAGTGCCTCCCACAAATTCAGGTTTATTAAAAGAATCCCGGTATATTTTCTCTTTCTTTGTTCTCTTAGGCAGTGGGTTTTGGGGCTTTTTAGTGGTTTTTATGGTTGTTTTGTTTTCAGACCCTGAGTCTGAAGGTACTGGTTCTGCTCAGAACAGTTCATTTCCAAAAAGCAGTGAAACTAGGAAAGGTGCTTCCAAGAAAAACGTGGCCTAGGAGACACATGCAGCTGGGTTCCACAGTCCCAGTCCCCCTCCCAAAGGCTCAAGATATTTCTGTACTTGCAGCACAGGACTAGGAATCGGGGTGAACGCAAACTGGTTTGCTGGCTTTTCTTCTGCCAGAGATACAGAGCGGAGCTTTCCTGTTCCTCGGTTTCTTTTGTGTGGTAGCAGGGGTAATTGCAAGTGCTAAGAAAGTGATCAAAAATATCCATAAGCCTTCTTATAGTGATTAAAAATATCCATAAGCCTTACCATAAGGTAAACTCAAGACAATTGCTGCTGCCTCTATTTATCTGTCTTTTGAGTTGCTCACAAGGTGATCCTTCGCAAATGCTGGCGCTGACAAATCCAGCAGATAGATACAGCAGCCCCAGAAGTATGTGTGGGCATTTGTGAGGAGTGATGTGGGCACTTGCCCCCCAGATTCTCATCCGCATGGGAAATAGATGGTTTGACAGGAACAGATCCTGTCTCAGCTTGGCCAGTCCCAGCTGTCTCTTACTAAAGAGTCACAGAGACCAGGAATGCTCAGGCAAGAGGTAATTCCTCAGATTTGCTGGATGTAAATTTGGGAGAAACATGGTAACTCATAGCTTGTACTGCTGGAACTCCCTCAAGATCCAAACCACAGGCTCTGTTCTCCTGTGTGCTGCTACCAGTGGGGCAGAGTGGGGAAATTCATTCTGAGTTTTTGGAGAAAACTTCAAATCTCACAGTAAGTAAGTAAGTAAGTGCTAGGTAGTGTTAGGTAACAAAAAAACCACAAACAAATCCCAAACCCAAAGAAAGGGCTCAAACCTGATCTCAGCAATTCTTTCCATTCGATTCTCTCCTCGCTTCTTTCATCCTGTGAAAGCTCACCCGGCTCTAACATTCTCTGTCCACACAGTAACTCTTTCCAGCCTTGGTCAGTGTCAGAGCCACACACTCAGCTTTGGCTGGACAACCTTCAGCTTCCACAGTCCACTTCCTCAGACTGTTCGCTCCCAACTCTTCCTACCTGCAGTCACAAGATTTTAGTAGAGCAAAACATCAACCTGATTTACCATGATTCATTTATGATTACTATTTCAAGATAAAGTTACAGCAAAAGCATTAAGTCCATTTCCACAGGAGGCAGAAGAAACATGGCTAAAAGTTAAATGAAGATCTGGAGAAGTGAATCAGAACGAACTAGAAACAACTGATCCAATTTCTGAGACAGCCAGAGGAACCTAATGCTGTGCTTGATAAACAGAAAATGCTAACTACCAAGAAAACTGAAGGAAAAGTGGCTAAAGGTCTTGCAGAGCACAAGACAGCAATTACAGGAAGCAGTCCAGTACATGTTACAATGCACTGAATTGCTCTGAGTGGAATAAGCTGTTCTGCAGAAACCATTGAAGCATATTAAGACTTCTCAGAGGTGATTTCAACAAAGAATGATGTAAGGTTAAAACTCACCCTGTGCGGCACCTCTTGCAAGACAGCTGGGCTTTCAAGAGTAAGCGGCTCCTCGTGAATGCGAGCTTGCTTTTCCAGGGTTCCTGGCCTACAGCTGAGATGCCACAGGTTACATCAGGTTACAGAGCACTTCCCACTCTGAAGCCAAAAATCCAAACACAGCACTCCTTTAGAACCCTGAGAGACAGCCGTGGATTCTGGGGATACGGGATACAGTGGAAAATGGCACCAAGACACCAAGAACAGTGCAGTGCTGGCAGGCAGAAGCAGCATCCCTTTGCCAGAAAATGCCATTCTGCAGCCAAGTTAGTGCATGAGAGAATTTTACTGCCATGCAATAAAAAAAGTACTCTAGCAGTGGAATGAAGAAAAAAATCTCCAAACCCTGTCCAGAGTACCAAGGGGAATATCCACAGCAATACAGCAAAATAAATGGGAACTTCAGAAAAAAAAAGAGACATTAAAACCAGTCCAGATGAACAACCACTGTCTATTAGGACAATGCCTGCACAAAAGGACTCTGGTGCGGAGCCTTAATTGAGGATACAGTTTTTAATAACCCCTTTGAAGTGCTATAAACCAACTAAACCCAAGCACACTTTCATTTTCTAGACAGATTTTAAGACAGCTGAGTGAGAGTCTCAAGCACGTACTCAGTTGTCAGAGTTGCCTTTGCCCATCTTAGCAAGGACAGAGCAGATGTGGCCAGCACAGGGCAGAGCCACCCCGAGTCCTGCCCGAGCCCCTCTGGCCACACTCCCTGCTGATCATGCGGACCCCTAACAGGCTCCAGCCAGGCCTCTTTGGTGCTTGGTTTGTGAACTCTTCCAATCAAATGCGAAGGAACCCTCTAGTGCCCTGGACCTGGTGATATTTTCTGGGCTGGAATGCAACTTCCCACACAAAAGGCAGGCCAGGTTGGTTTGTTTTGGTTCTTTTTCTAGGATGTGCCTTACACAGGTGATGTTCCCTACAGCTGAGCACTGGGATGCCAACAGCACCAATACAGAAAACCACCGTGGGACAGAGCAGCAGAAGACGCTCCCTCCAGCCTTGCCAGAGATGTAACAGGAGCACCCTCAGTGCCATGCCTGGTGAGTGCAGTGGAGCTGGCAGGCTGACCCATAAACATTCTGCACTTACCTTTCAACAGAGTCAGTACGGACACAGAACAAATCCCTCTTGCAGTCGAGATGCCTTGAGGCGTGCATGTATCTGCTGCCAAGGGTCCTGGAGCAGCCAGAGCAGAGTAGGGTTTCTACCATGCTGCAAGCAAGGAATAACATTTATTCAGAAGAAAATAAAAGGAGGCACCTCTCCCCATCCCTTTTCTTAAAAATAAAAAAAAAAATTTTAAATCATGCATTAGAACTTTTTTAACCTTTCATTCATGCTTTACACAGTATAAATGATGAGCACTCATCTTTTAGCCTGAATTTGCATCAGCTCCTCAGGCTGGCTAACCTCAGCAAGACCAAGACCATCAGAATCGCTGAATTGTGGAAGGGGCCTTCAAGCTCACCCCATTCCACCCCCGGCCCTGGGCAGGGACAGCTTCCACTATCCCAGGGTGTTCCAAGCCCCGTCCAACCTGGCCTTGGGCACTTCCAGGGACACAGGGGCAGCCACAGCTTCTCTGGGGAACCTGTACCACGGCCTCACCGCCCTCGCAGGGAAAAATTTCTTCCCGACATTTAATCTAAAGCTGCCTCCCTTGTCCATCACTACATGTCCTTGTGAGAAATCCCTCTCCCTTAGGCCATACGCGGCTTGTACAGCCCACCCCAGATAAGTGCTCCAGGGGCTCTCGGGCCACACGAGCGCTCCGGGCCCTTTGCCGGTCCCCAGCGCCGGGAACCCCGACTCCCCCGGGACTGTGTCCAGCCAGGCCCGGCCCTCACCATCCGCACTCTCCGGGGAGCTCGGAGCCCTTCCGCCCCGGGTCCGCGGCGACGCTGGCGGCCGCAGCTGCGGCGGGAGGCAGGGCAGGAGGCACGGCGGCAGCGACCGCGGCGGCACGGGGGTGGCAGCGCTGGTACTCACTGCGCAGCAGGATGGGACCGCTGTCCTCGACACTGAACCCCAGGTGCGGGTGTCGCCCACGGGGCGCCCGCAGCCGGCGCACATGAACACCATGGGCGTGGGGGCCGCGTCCGCCCGCCGCTCCTGCTGCTGCTGGGCCCGGTCGGCGCCCGGCTGCAGCAGCGACAGCGAGCGCTCCAGCTCCGGGCACAGCGCCATCGCGTCCCGGCCGCCCGCCCGCCGACCGGCCGGCAGAGAGCCCGACAGCGCCTTGGAATCGCCCGCCGAGAAGGCGGCAGTGACGGCGCACACCGCCCCGGGACCGCCCCGGGACCGCCCCGGAACTGCTCCCGTTTTTTCTTCCTCTTTTTTTTTTTTTTTTTTTTTTTTTCCCCTCTTCCTTCTGTCAAACAAAGAGGAAAGATGTCTCGAATACACCTGCAGCAGAGCCTTGGTTCGGCCGCGGCTATAGGGTCCAAACCCTATATAAACCCTATATAAACGTTACTTCCGCCCGTTGTAGCCGCCATCTTGGTTGTGGTGAAGACACATCCGGTAGAGCCGCCATCTTTTTTGTGGCAGCCCCGAAGGCCCCGGGTAGCTGGTTACTCAGGCGCCTCACCAAAATGGCTGCCGCAACCGCACCGCGGCGCGGCACAGCGGGCACACAGCTCCCTCGCGCCGGGAAGCGACGCTGAAAATTGTTCCTGAGCGGCGCCGTTTTCGGGGTCGGGCGCAGGCAGTTGGGTCGACGCCCATGGGTGGTCCTTGTGTTTTCCCGCCTTTTTTGGCCGCCGTCTTTGGAAGGTCGAAGGCGGCTCGACGAGCCGCCATCTTGAGCGGGGCATTAGGTGACTGCCCATACTTCCGGCTGCCATCTTGTTTGTGGCTGAAACCATTTCCTGTTGGGCCGCCATCTTTGTTGTGGCACGGCCGAAGGCACCCCGGTTTTAAAGGGGGGTGCCTGACAAAATCGAGAAAGGAGAAATCAGAAAGGAAAAAATTAGAAAGGAAAACATTAAAAAGGAGAAAAATTAAAAAGAGAAAAATAAAAAATAAAAAATTAAAAAGGAAAAAATTATAGTGGAAAAAATTAGAGAGGAAAAAATGACAAAGGAAAAAATTACAAAGGAAAAATTACTAAGGAAACATTAAAAAATACAAAACAACCGCAAACATAAAAATAAAACATAAATCTAAATAAAAATTTAAAAGTTATTGAAAATAAAATAAAAAGTGAAATCATAACTATAAAATATAAAAGTAAACTAAAAATCGAAAAATTAAAAATTTGAGGAAACATTAAAATATTTTTTAAAAGTCAAAATAAAAAAACATGAAAATCTAAAACACAATAAAATAAAATAGCATGAAAAAATACAACAATAACAACAACAAAGGAATTCAATAAATGCAGCTCTCCCCTCCTTCCACTGCCTAACACAGCTCCAGGAGTGTTCTTGACTGTGATGCAGGGATAGGGAAAACAAACCCAGTGCCTCCCACAAATTCAGGTTTTCTAGACAACCCCCAGATTTACTGGAAAACCAATTCTAGCCAAGCCAGCAACTCCCCTGGGATGAACATCTGCAGTACCGCGCTGTGTCCACAGGGCGGCAGCACTGGGACGGGCACGGGGCAGAGCTGCAGCACCGCGCTGTGTCCACAAGGCGGCAGCACTGGGACGGGCCCGGGGCAGAGCTGCAGTACCGCGCTGTGTCCACAAGGCGGCAGCACTGGGACGGGCCCGGGGCAGAGCTGCAGTACCGCGCTGTGTCCACAGCAGACAGGGACCCCCGAAGAGAACGTGCACAGAAACCCCCTAAAAGAAACGCCCCGAAAGACACCCGGCCGCCGCTTAAAAGAGAACCCCTGCCACCAAGCAAATTCAAACCAAAAAACCCCCTCTGTTTTAAGCTCTATTCCATTATTTCTTTACATTTATTATTTTAATATTGATAATTACCATGTCTTTTTTCTAGTCATATCTATGGATATAATATATAGACTACTGTATATAATATAAGTAATGAGAAATATTATAGATTGCATTTACTTACGATATTATTTTTCATATTTATATTTGTTTTATTATATATATTCATATTTTTGTACTTAGTTTTTAAAATTCGTGTTTATTGCTGTATGTTTTAAACTCTATTAATTCAGTAACCTAAACACGACAGCACCCCAATTAAGCAGAATTACATTAGCCTGGTTTTCTAAGGGAGAAAGTGGTTTTAAATTAAAATAATATTGGTATAATTTCTCTTTCTCTGTTCTTTTGTGGGGTTGGTGGATTTTTTTTTTTTTTTTTTTTTTATGTTGTTTGTTTTGTTTCGGATTTCTTTGTTACTAAACAATGAGAGTTACAAGATCAAGTCTACTTTGTTTTCTCGCTACCTGTGAAATACACCTCGACTTCAAGGTAATGTTCCTGATCCTGTAAATGGCTACAATGAGAATTGTTCGGGGGAAAAAGGAAAAAGAAAAAAGAAGGCCCCTTGGTCTTTAGAGCTTTCTCTGTTCAGGATTTCTAATTTAGCAGAAAATACAGAGATTTCTCTAGCTGCACTCTCAATTCTATCCGGACGTGGAGTGGACATGGATTTCATTTGTCACCTCCTCTGTTCCCACCAGCCAAACTTCTACATACTTGGGCTATAAAAAAGTAGATAAAAGAGTAGAGAGAGAGGAAAAAACCAAACCAAACCAAACCAAACCAAACCAAACCAAACCAAACCAGACCAAACCAAACCAAACCAAACCAAACCAAAACACACCAACACAAAGAAAACATGAAGAAAAAAAAAAAGTTTTCAAATAAAATTTCAAGTAAAACACAGAAAAAAATAAAATTAAAAAGTTAAAAAGGAAAAATTAGAAAGAAAGAAAATAAAAAGCAAAAATTAAAAGGAAAAAAATAAAAAGGAAAAAAGTAAAAAGGAAAAAAATAAAAAGGAAAAAATAAAAAGGAAAAAATAAAAAGAAAAAAATTAAAAAGGAAAAAATTAAAAAGGAAAAAAATAAAAAGGAAAAAATTAAAAAGGAAAAAATTAAAAAGGAAAAAAATAAAAAGGAAAAAATTAAAAAGGAAAAAGTTAAAGAGAGAAAAAAAGAGGAAAAAATAAAAAGGAAAAAAATAAAAAGGAAAAAATAAAAAGGAAAAAAATAAAAAGGAAAAAATAAAATAGGAAAATTACAAAGGAAAAATTACAAAGGAAAAATTACAAAGGAAAAATTAAAATAGAAATTTTTTTAAAAGAAAAAATTTAAAAATACAAAAAGACATCACTTATTAAAAAAAAACCCTACATAAAAAATTCAAAGTAATTAAAAATAAAGAAAAAAGTATAATCAACTTTACAAAGAGATTCATTATGGCAATTCAACACTTAGCAAGTTTCCCTGGAAATTTACAGACTTGTGGGCATATGGTGCTGAACAATGCCTGATTTACCAACATGAAATTGGTACATTTCCTTGGCAATGTGCCCTGAGCAGTACAAAAATTCCAATCAGCATGGAAAATATGAAAAAAAAAAAATCCTTTACTAAAATGAGAGAGAGGAAAACCAGCAAATCCAAGGAACAAAGAACATCTAAATCCCAGCTTGCCTGGAAAACAAGCTCAGGAATTTCTAACAAGGAAAACTTTTGCAGCTTTGGAGGAATTTGGTGCAAGTTCATGGAATGATGATTTCAAATCTGCTTCCCCTGCTCTGATTTTAAAGGGAAGCGGCATTAAACACGTCAAGTTACTCCTGTCCAAGAAGGATCCCTATTTTGTGTGAGTAACAATCCCAAGAAACTCCAGTCTTACTTGTATTTGACATCTCAAAGTCTCAGCAGAGTTGGGAAGTTTCAATGAAACAAAAGAGCCACAATGCCTGGAACAACAAAATTCTACTTGGCCAAAATCAGGACATTTATTTACAAATCCAGGGAGGAGGAGGAGGAGGATAACACCAGGAACACACTCCAGCTGAAAGTCACCGTTTATTGGAAAAGGCAGGAAATAAAATGGACACTCTCTGGTTCTGCTCCAGCAATTCTCCGGGAGTCGGAGATAAAAGTGGGAACCTCAGACCGGGACAGGGCATTCCAGGGGCTCTGCCTCGCAGGGGCTCTCTCCTCTTTTGCCAGCTGCCTGCAAGAGGAAAAACAACGGGAGTCAAGTGTCAAACCTGGGCAGGATGTCCTCGGTTGAGGCAGATGGAACAGGCCCCCCCACAGAGTGAGTCCAGGCCGGGTGCCGGGGAGCTCCGGCAATCGGGGGCCGCCCGTGGCACCAAAGGGCTGGAAAAGCAGCCCCGGCTGCCCGGGTTTGGTGCCGGCACACGGCAAGGTCTGGCCACAGGGGCAGCACTCAGTGCTGGGACCGCAGGAGAACGGCCCAAAGCCGGGTCCAACATCCAGCAGTGCAGGCAGCACACCCCGGGAGAAACTCAGGGGGGAGAAGCCCCCCGGATGCTCCCTGCACACTCCACGTTCCCGGCCTTTGGCAGCTGTGCCAGGGCCTCCCTCAGAACACCGACCTCACCGTGCAGCTCCTGCTAAATAGGAGAACCTGGGGAAACCACGCAGAAATCCAGGCATTTCCAGTTCTTGAGAGCCAAAGCGGCAGCAAAATGCGTGCAAACTTCGTGCTGCCGCACGAAGGGAAAACAAACCCAGTGCCTCCCACAAATTCAGGTTTATTAAAAGAATCCCGGTATATTTTCTCTTTCTTTGTTCTCTTAGGCAGTGGGTTTTGGGGCTTTTTAGTGGTTTTTATGGTTGTTTTGTTTTCAGACCCTGAGTCTGAAGGTACTGGTTCTGCTCAGAACAGTTCATTTCCAAAAAGCAGTGAAACTAGGAAAGGTGCTTCCAAGAAAAACGTGGCCTAGGAGACACATGCAGCTGGGTTCCACAGTCCCAGTCCCCCTCCCAAAGGCTCAAGATATTTCTGTACTTGCAGCACAGGACTAGGAATCGGGGTGAACGCAAACTGGTTTGCTGGCTTTTCTTCTGCCAGAGATACAGAGCGGAGCTTTCCTGTTCCTCGGTTTCTTTTGTGTGGTAGCAGGGGTAATTGCAAGTGCTAAGAAAGTGATCAAAAATATCCATAAGCCTTCTTATAGTGATTAAAAATATCCATAAGCCTTACCATAAGGTAAACTCAAGACAATTGCTGCTGCCTCTATTTATCTGTCTTTTGAGTTGCTCACAAGGTGATCCTTCGCAAATGCTGGCGCTGACAAATCCAGCAGATAGATACAGCAGCCCCAGAAGTATGTGTGGGCATTTGTGAGGAGTGATGTGGGCACTTGCCCCCCAGATTCTCATCCGCATGGGAAATAGATGGTTTGACAGGAACAGATCCTGTCTCAGCTTGGCCAGTCCCAGCTGTCTCTTACTAAAGAGTCACAGAGACCAGGAATGCTCAGGCAAGAGGTAATTCCTCAGATTTGCTGGATGTAAATTTGGGAGAAACATGGTAACTCATAGCTTGTACTGCTGGAACTCCCTCAAGATCCAAACCACAGGCTCTGTTCTCCTGTGTGCTGCTACCAGTGGGGCAGAGTGGGGAAATTCATTCTGAGTTTTTGGAGAAAACTTCAAATCTCACAGTAAGTAAGTAAGTAAGTGCTAGGTAGTGTTAGGTAACAAAAAAACCACAAACAAATCCCAAACCCAAAGAAAGGGCTCAAACCTGATCTCAGCAATTCTTTCCATTCGATTCTCTCCTCGCTTCTTTCATCCTGTGAAAGCTCACCCGGCTCTAACATTCTCTGTCCACACAGTAACTCTTTCCAGCCTTGGTCAGTGTCAGAGCCACACACTCAGCTTTGGCTGGACAACCTTCAGCTTCCACAGTCCACTTCCTCAGACTGTTCGCTCCCAACTCTTCCTACCTGCAGTCACAAGATTTTAGTAGAGCAAAACATCAACCTGATTTACCATGATTCATTTATGATTACTATTTCAAGATAAAGTTACAGCAAAAGCATTAAGTCCATTTCCACAGGAGGCAGAAGAAACATGGCTAAAAGTTAAATGAAGATCTGGAGAAGTGAATCAGAACGAACTAGAAACAACTGATCCAATTTCTGAGACAGCCAGAGGAACCTAATGCTGTGCTTGATAAACAGAAAATGCTAACTACCAAGAAAACTGAAGGAAAAGTGGCTAAAGGTCTTGCAGAGCACAAGACAGCAATTACAGGAAGCAGTCCAGTACATGTTACAATGCACTGAATTGCTCTGAGTGGAATAAGCTGTTCTGCAGAAACCATTGAAGCATATTAAGACTTCTCAGAGGTGATTTCAACAAAGAATGATGTAAGGTTAAAACTCACCCTGTGCGGCACCTCTTGCAAGACAGCTGGGCTTTCAAGAGTAAGCGGCTCCTCGTGAATGCGAGCTTGCTTTTCCAGGGTTCCTGGCCTACAGCTGAGATGCCACAGGTTACATCAGGTTACAGAGCACTTCCCACTCTGAAGCCAAAAATCCAAACACAGCACTCCTTTAGAACCCTGAGAGACAGCCGTGGATTCTGGGGATACGGGATACAGTGGAAAATGGCACCAAGACACCAAGAACAGTGCAGTGCTGGCAGGCAGAAGCAGCATCCCTTTGCCAGAAAATGCCATTCTGCAGCCAAGTTAGTGCATGAGAGAATTTTACTGCCATGCAATAAAAAAAGTACTCTAGCAGTGGAATGAAGAAAAAAATCTCCAAACCCTGTCCAGAGTACCAAGGGGAATATCCACAGCAATACAGCAAAATAAATGGGAACTTCAGAAAAAAAAAGAGACATTAAAACCAGTCCAGATGAACAACCACTGTCTATTAGGACAATGCCTGCACAAAAGGACTCTGGTGCGGAGCCTTAATTGAGGATACAGTTTTTAATAACCCCTTTGAAGTGCTATAAACCAACTAAACCCAAGCACACTTTCATTTTCTAGACAGATTTTAAGACAGCTGAGTGAGAGTCTCAAGCACGTACTCAGTTGTCAGAGTTGCCTTTGCCCATCTTAGCAAGGACAGAGCAGATGTGGCCAGCACAGGGCAGAGCCACCCCGAGTCCTGCCCGAGCCCCTCTGGCCACACTCCCTGCTGATCATGCGGACCCCTAACAGGCTCCAGCCAGGCCTCTTTGGTGCTTGGTTTGTGAACTCTTCCAATCAAATGCGAAGGAACCCTCTAGTGCCCTGGACCTGGTGATATTTTCTGGGCTGGAATGCAACTTCCCACACAAAAGGCAGGCCAGGTTGGTTTGTTTTGGTTCTTTTTCTAGGATGTGCCTTACACAGGTGATGTTCCCTACAGCTGAGCACTGGGATGCCAACAGCACCAATACAGAAAACCACCGTGGGACAGAGCAGCAGAAGACGCTCCCTCCAGCCTTGCCAGAGATGTAACAGGAGCACCCTCAGTGCCATGCCTGGTGAGTGCAGTGGAGCTGGCAGGCTGACCCATAAACATTCTGCACTTACCTTTCAACAGAGTCAGTACGGACACAGAACAAATCCCTCTTGCAGTCGAGATGCCTTGAGGCGTGCATGTATCTGCTGCCAAGGGTCCTGGAGCAGCCAGAGCAGAGTAGGGTTTCTACCATGCTGCAAGCAAGGAATAACATTTATTCAGAAGAAAATAAAAGGAGGCACCTCTCCCCATCCCTTTTCTTAAAAATAAAAAAAAAATTTTAAATCATGCATTAGAACTTTTTTAACCTTTCATTCATGCTTTACACAGTATAAATGATGAGCACTCATCTTTTAGCCTGAATTTGCATCAGCTCCTCAGGCTGGCTAACCTCAGCAAGACCAAGACCATCAGAATCGCTGAATTGTGGAAGGGGCCTTCAAGCTCACCCCATTCCACCCCCGGCCCTGGGCAGGGACAGCTTCCACTATCCCAGGGTGTTCCAAGCCCCGTCCAACCTGGCCTTGGGCACTTCCAGGGACACAGGGGCAGCCACAGCTTCTCTGGGGAACCTGTACCACGGCCTCACCGCCCTCGCAGGGAAAAATTTCTTCCCGACATTTAATCTAAAGCTGCCTCCCTTGTCCATCACTACATGTCCTTGTGAGAAATCCCTCTCCCTTAGGCCATACGCGGCTTGTACAGCCCACCCCAGATAAGTGCTCCAGGGGCTCTCGGGCCACACGAGCGCTCCGGGCCCTTTGCCGGTCCCCAGCGCCGGGAACCCCGACTCCCCCGGGACTGTGTCCAGCCAGGCCCGGCCCTCACCATCCGCACTCTCCGGGGAGCTCGGAGCCCTTCCGCCCCGGGTCCGCGGCGACGCTGGCGGCCGCAGCTGCGGCGGGAGGCAGGGCAGGAGGCACGGCGGCAGCGACCGCGGCGGCACGGGGGTGGCAGCGCTGGTACTCACTGCGCAGCAGGATGGGACCGCTGTCCTCGACACTGAACCCCAGGTGCGGGTGTCGCCCACGGGGCGCCCGCAGCCGGCGCACATGAACACCATGGGCGTGGGGGCCGCGTCCGCCCGCCGCTCCTGCTGCTGCTGGGCCCGGTCGGCGCCCGGCTGCAGCAGCGACAGCGAGCGCTCCAGCTCCGGGCACAGCGCCATCGCGTCCCGGCCGCCCGCCCGCCGACCGGCCGGCAGAGAGCCCGACAGCGCCTTGGAATCGCCCGCCGAGAAGGCGGCAGTGACGGCGCACACCGCCCCGGGACCGCCCCGGGACCGCCCCGGAACTGCTCCCGTTTTTTCTTCCTCTTTTTTTTTTTTTTTTTTTTTTTTTTTTCCCCTCTTCCTTCTGTCAAACAAAGAGGAAAGATGTCTCGAATACACCTGCAGCAGAGCCTTGGTTCGGCCGCGGCTATAGGGTCCAAACCCTATATAAACCCTATATAAACGTTACTTCCGCCCGTTGTAGCCGCCATCTTGGTTGTGGTGAAGACACATCCGGTAGAGCCGCCATCTTTTTTGTGGCACCCCCGAAGGCCCCGGGTAGCTGGTTACTCAGGCGCCTCACCAAAATGGCTGCCGCAACCGCACCGCGGCGCGGCACAGCGGGCACACAGCTCCCTCGCGCCGGGAAGCGACGCTGAAAATTGTTCCTGAGCGGCGCCGTTTTCGGGGTCGGGCGCAGGCAGTTGGGTCGACGCCCATGGGTGGTCCTTGTGTTTTCCCGCCTTTTTTGGCCGCCGTCTTTGGAAGGTCGAAGGCGGCTCGACGAGCCGCCATCTTGAGCGGGGCATTAGGTGACTGCCCATACTTCCGGCTGCCATCTTGTTTGTGGCTGAAACCATTTCCTGTTGGGCCGCCATCTTTGTTGTGGCACGGCCGAAGGCACCCCGGTTTTAAAGGGGGGTGCCTGACAAAATCGAGAAAGGAGAAATCAGAAAGGAAAAAATTAGAAAGGAAAACATTAAAAAGGAGAAAAATTAAAAAGAGAAAAATAAAAAATAAAAAATTAAAAAGGAAAAAATTATAGTGGAAAAAATTAGAGAGGAAAAAATGACAAAGGAAAAAATTACAAAGGAAAAATTACTAAGGAAACATTAAAAAATACAAAACAACCGCAAACATAAAAATAAAACATAAATCTAAATAAAAATTTAAAAGTTATTGAAAATAAAATAAAAAGTGAAATCATAACTATAAAATATAAAAGTAAACTAAAAATCGAAAAATTAAAAATTTGAGGAAACATTAAAATATTTTTTAAAAGTCAAAATAAAAAAACATGAAAATCTAAAACACAATAAAATAAAATAGCATGAAAAAATACAACAATAACAACAACAAAGGAATTCAATAAATGCAGCTCTCCCCTCCTTCCACTGCCTAACACAGCTCCAGGAGTGTTCTTGACTGTGATGCAGGGATAGGGAAAACAAACCCAGTGCCTCCCACAAATTCAGGTTTTCTAGACAACCCCCAGTTTTACTGGGAAACCAATTCTAGCCAAGCCAGCAACTCCCCTGGGATGAACATCTGCAGTACCGCGCTGTGTCCACAGGGCGGCAGCACTGGGACGGGCCCGGGGCAGAGCTGCAGCACCGCGCTGTGTCCACAAGGCGGCAGCACTGGGACGGGCCCGGGGCAGAGCTGCAGTACCGCGCTGTGTCCACAGCAGACAGGGACCCCCGAAGAGAACGTGCACAGAAACCCCCTAAAAGAAACGCCCCGAAAGACACCCGGCCGCCGCTTAAAAGAGAACCCCTGCCACCAAGCAAATTCAAACCAAAAAACCCCCTCTGTTTTAAGCTCTATTCCATTATTTCTTTACATTTATTATTTTAATATTGATAATTACCATGTCTTTTTTCTAGTCATATCTATGGATATAATATATAGACTACTGTATATAATATAAGTAATGAGAAATATTATAGATTGCATTTACTTACGATATTATTTTTCATATTTATATTTGTTTTATTATATATATTCATATTTTTGTACTTAGTTTTTAAAATTCGTGTTTATTGCTGTATGTTTTAAACTCTATTAATTCAGTAACCTAAACACGACAGCACCCCAATTAAGCAGAATTACATTAGCCTGGTTTTCTAAGGGAGAAAGTGGTTTTAAATTAAAATAATATTGGTATAATTTCTCTTTCTCTGTTCTTTTGTGGGGTTGGTGGATTTTTTTTTTTTTTTTTTTTTTTTTTTATGTTGTTTGTTTTGTTTCGGATTTCTTTGTTACTAAACAATGAGAGTTACAAGATCAAGTCTACTTTGTTTTCTCGCTACCTGTGAAATACACCTCGACTTCAAGGTAATGTTCCTGATCCTGTAAATGGCTACAATGAGAATTGTTCGGGGGAAAAAGGAAAAAGAAAAAAGAAGGCCCCTTGGTCTTTAGAGCTTTCTCTGTTCAGGATTTCTAATTTAGCAGAAAATACAGAGATTTCTCTAGCTGCACTCTCAATTCTATCCGGACGTGGAGTGGACATGGATTTCATTTGTCACCTCCTCTGTTCCCACCAGCCAAACTTCTACATACTTGGGCTATAAAAAAGTAGATAAAAGAGTAGAGAGAGAGGAAAAAACCAAACCAAACCAAACCAAACCAAACCAAACCAAACCAAACCAAACCAAACCAACACAAAGAAAACATGAAGAAAAAAAAAAAGTTTTCAAATAAAATTTCAAGTAAAACACAGAAAAAAATAAAATTAAAAAGTTAAAAAGGAAAAATTAGAAAGAAAGAAAATAAAAAGCAAAAATTAAAAGGAAAAAAATAAAAAGGAAAAAAGTAAAAAGGAAAAAAATAAAAAGGAAAAAATAAAAAGGAAAAAATAAAAAGAAAAAAATTAAAAAGGAAAAAATTAAAAAGGAAAAAAATAAAAAGGAAAAAATTAAAAAGGAAAAAATTAAAAAGGAAAAAAATAAAAAGGAAAAAATTAAAAAGGAAAAAGTTAAAGAGAGAAAAAAAGAGGAAAAAATAAAAAGGAAAAAAATAAAAAGGAAAAAATAAAAAGGAAAAAAATAAAAAGGAAAAAATAAAATAGGAAAATTACAAAGGAAAAATTACAAAGGAAAAATTACAAAGGAAAAATTAAAATAGAAATTTTTTTAAAAGAAAAAATTTAAAAATACAAAAAGACATCACTTATTAAAAAAAAACCCTACATAAAAAATTCAAAGTAATTAAAAATAAAGAAAAAAGTATAATCAACTTTACAAAGAGATTCATTATGGCAATTCAACACTTAGCAAGTTTCCCTGGAAATTTACAGACTTGTGGGCATATGGTGCTGAACAATGCCTGATTTACCAACATGAAATTGGTACATTTCCTTGGCAATGTGCCCTGAGCAGTACAAAAATTCCAATCAGCATGGAAAATATGAAAAAAAAAAAATTCTTTACTAAAATGAGAGAGAGGAAAACCAGCAAATCCAAGGAACAAAGAACATCTAAATCCCAGCTTGCCTGGAAAACAAGCTCAGGAATTTCTAACAAGGAAAACTTTTGCAGCTTTGGAGGAATTTGGTGCAAGTTCATGGAATGATGATTTCAAATCTGCTTCCCCTGCTCTGATTTTAAAGGGAAGCGGCATTAAACACGTCAAGTTACTCCTGTCCAAGAAGGATCCCTATTTTGTGTGAGTAACAATCCCAAGAAACTCCAGTCTTACTTGTATTTGACATCTCAAAGTCTCAGCAGAGTTGGGAAGTTTCAATGAAACAAAAGAGCCACAATGCCTGGAACAACAAAATTCTACTTGGCCAAAATCAGGACATTTATTTACAAATCCAGGGAGGAGGAGGAGGAGGATAACACCAGGAACACACTCCAGCTGAAAGTCACCGTTTATTGGAAAAGGCAGGAAATAAAATGGACACTCTCTGGTTCTGCTCCAGCAATTCTCCGGGAGTTGGAGAGAAAAGTGGGAACCTCAGACCGGGACAGGGCATTCCAGGGGCTCTGCCTCGCAGGGGCTCTCTCCTCTTTTGCCAGCTGCCTGCAAGAGGAAAAACAACGGGAGTCAAGTGTCAAACCTGGGCAGGATGTCCTCGGTTGAGGCAGATGGAACAGGCCCCCCCACAGAGCAAGTCCAGGCTGGGCGCTGGAGAAGGAGAAATAAAGTTAGAGAGAGAACTAGAAATAGAGAGAACGAGAAATAAAGTTAGAGAGAGAACTAGAAATAGAGAGAACGAGAAATAAAGTTAGAGAGAGAACTAGAAATAGAGAGAAATAAAGTTAAAGTTAGAGAGAGAACTAGAAATAGAGAGAAATAAAGTTAAAGTTAGAGAGAGAACTAGAAATAGAGAGAAATAAAGTTAAAGTTAGAGAGAGAACTAGAAATAGAGAGAAATAAAGTTAGAGAGAGAACGAGAAATAGAGGGAACGAGAAATAAAGTTAGAGAGAGAACGAGAAATAGAGAGAACGAGAAATAAAGTTAGAGAGAGAACGAGAAATAGAGAGAACGAGAAATAAAGTTAGAGAGAGAACGAGAAATAGAGAGAACGAGAAATAAAGTTAGAGAGAGAACGAGAAATAGAGAGAACGAGAAATAAAGTTAGAGAGAGAACGAGAAATAGAGAGAACTAGAAATAGAGTTAGAGAGAGAACGAGAACTAAAGTTAGAGAGAGAACTAGAAATAGAGAGAACGAGAACTAAAGTTAGAGAGAGAACTAGAAATAGAGAGAACGAGAACTAAAGTTAGAGAGAGAACTAGAAATAGAGAGAACGAGAACTAAAGTTAGAGAGAGAACTAGAAATAGAGAGAACGAGAACTAAAGTTAGAGAGAGAACTAGAAATAAAGTGAGAGAGAGAGAAACTGAAATGAAGTTAGAGAGAGAGAGAGAGAGAGAGAGAGAAACAGAAAGTTAGAGAGAGAGAGAGAAAGAGAGCGAAAGGGAAAGAAGAGAGAGAAAGAGAGCGAAAGGGAAAGAAGTGAGAGTGAGAGCGAAAGGGAAAGAAGTGAGAGTGAGAGCGAAAGGGAAAGAAGTGAGAGTGAGAGCGAAAGAGAAAAAGAGGGAGAGTGAGAGCGAAAGAGAAAAAGAGGGAGAGTGAGAGAGAAATAAAGTTAAAGTTAGAGAGAGAACTAGAAATAAAGTGAGAGAGAGAAATAAAGTTAGAGAGAGAACTAGAAATAGACAGAAACAGAAATGAAGTTAGAGAGAGAGAGAAAGAGAGCGAAAGGGAAAGAAGAGAGAGAAAGAGAGCGAAAGGGAAAGAAGAGAGAGAAAGAGAGCGAAAGGGAAAGAAGAGAGAGAAAGAGAGCGAAAGGGAAAGAAGAGAGAGAAAGAGAGCGAAAGGGAAAGAAGTGAGAGAAAGAGAGCGAAAGGGAAAGAAGTGAGAGAAAGAGAGCGAAAGGGAAAGAAGTGAGAGTGAGAGCGAAAGGGAAAGAAGTGAGAGTGAGAGCGAAAGGGAAAGAAGTGAGAGTGAGAGCGAAAGGGAAAGAAGTGAGAGTGAGAGCGAAAGGGAAAGAAGTGAGAGTGAGAGCGAAAGAGAAAAAGAGGGAGAGTGAGAGCGAAAGAGAAAAAGAGGGAGAGTGAGAGCGAAAGAGAAAAAGAGGGAGAGTGAGAGCGAAAGAGAAAAAGAGGGAGAGTGAGAGAGAAATAAAGTTAGAGAGAGAACTAGAAATAGAGAGAAATAAAGTTAAAGTTAGAGAGAGAACTAGAAATAGAGAGAAAGAGAAATAAAGTTAGAGAGAGAACTAGAAATAGAGAGAAAGAGAAATAAAGTTAGAGAGAGAACTAGAAAAAGACAGAAACAGAAATGAAGTTAGAGAGAGAGAGAGAGAGAGAGAAACAGAAAGTTAGAGAGAGAGAGAAAGAGAGCGAAAGGGAAAGAAGTGAGAGTGAGAGCGAAAGGGAAAGAAGTGAGAGTGAGAGCGAAAGGGAAAGAAGTGAGAGTGAGAGCGAAAGGGAAAGAAGTGAGAGTGAGAGCGAAAGGGAAAGAAGTGAGAGTGAGAGCGAAAGGGAAAGAAGTGAGAGTGAGAGCGAAAGGGAAAGAAGTGAGAGTGAGAGCGAAAGGGAAAGACGTGAGAGTGAGAGCAAAAGTCAGCAAAAAAGGAAAGTCTCAAAAACAAAATAGAAGCCTCACAGATATTCAAAAAAGTTGACTTTGTTATGTATAACTTGGCAGCCAACCCGTTTTCAGTCCTTACCATTAAATTCTAACAAGCTCATATTTAAAACCTTGTAGAAAATTTTAAAAAACCCCAAAATCCAGGACAAAGCTACACATTTTCCAAGGTACCTTCAGTGTGCAAGTCTCTCACCCACAACCGTTTCCTCCTTGGGGTGCTCTGCCAGGGAAAAATCCATCCGCATCTGAAAAAAATTTAGGACAAAAGTCAGAGCGCTGCAGGATAACTTAAAAGCTCCAGGCATCTTGTGCCCACCTAAAAATACCCTCTACGCTCCCACTACACCCTACACTGCAAACTTCAAGTCCCCGGGACATGTCCTATTACCCCTACACCCAGGTTATGCAGCAGGGCAGAGCAGCGCAGGGCCAAACGCACACCAACACCCGTGATGCAGGACACCACAAACGAGAAGGACGCAACAGCGAGAGAAAAGGCTCGGCAAGAAGAAGGACCCTGAGGGCCGAGAGAATGCGGAAGGAGATGACCGAGATAAGACCGATGTAGAGCCGATGAGGCTCAAAGAACCCGGCAGCAAGAAGATGCCAGCAGAACTGCTTCGTCCGAGAACCGCAAAGATGGATGCCCGAGAACCCTACGGTCAGATACCTCGACCTATCTCGGCATTCTTACAATGCCTACTCCGCCACAATGGATCATTGCGGTGCACAGCTGTCAGTACAGCTCAGAACAAGACCTGAAAAGACCTGGGACCGGATGCTTCTGAAGAGAGATGTGATTCTGATGTGCGTGCGAGGTCCCGAGTCAAAGCCACCGAGCTGAGGAACGCAGAGATTACAAATGCTAAGACACAAGCCAGGGTTTCCAAAAGGCCCCTTGTAGGGACAACGACACGAAAGGCAAGACACGCAAAAGACACAGAGTGCACAACAGACAAGTGACTCCACATGGCCTGGGACTGCTCTGCCCTGCACAGTTCAGCACTGCTATCAAAAGTGAGACTTTACCTTTTAGTAGGCCAAGGGGCCACATCTTGGCCATCCCAGACTGCAAATCTGACTCAAAAAACCCAACCGGCCACCCCGCTTTCAACTCCTCTGTGGCTCACAGCCCTCCACTTATCTCTTTGATGTCTGGGAACGCCAATCGGCATCGGGTGCAAAACAAGGCCGCCTCGCCCTTGAGGAATTTCCCGCTGGTACCGGGCTGTCGTCTCTCAGGCGGCTAGAATAAAGGAAACCAAACGTGAACACGTGGCCTTGGCAGCACTACTGCCAACACCTGACAATTCTGCTACTCACCATCTCCCGAAAAGGCCCGGATCCTTGAGCCCCACGCCAAGGTCACAGGGTATACCTGGCTTAAGAGGAGACGAGGTGATGCGGCACGGCTGAAACTTGAGTGGACCCTCGCTCCTCCTCCCTACCTCCCCGACCCACCGCAACGCCTCGGCCCTTACCGCAGTCCGGACGGCACCTTCAAACGGAGAAGATGGAGGCTTCATCACGGAGTCCTGTCGTGCTCCCCGACGGCTCACGAGAGAGGCGAAGCAGCTCCGTCGTCCGGTCGCTGAGCGGAGTTCGGCGTGATGCGAGTGGACCCCCTAAAACACACCATAATGGACACTTACAGTTACACCATCAAGAGAGACTTGAGCAACAGCAACTGATTCTGTCCACCAATCAACGCTCACCTTGTTTGCTTCACCTTGGCTGCCGCTATCCAGCCATGCTTCCTAAAAACAAATGCAAAGAACAGCGCTGTAACACAGCCACCATTTACGCTGCCCCTCTGAAGACAAACGGTGACTGACCTGCATGGGGCAGAGCCCCTCACCTGGAATGGGGCCCTCTGCCATGGATCTAATCCATCCGCAGCTTAAAGAGAGTTAGCACAAAAGTCAGAGCGCTGCAGGATAACTTAAAAGCTCCAGGCATCTTGTGCTCATCTAGAAATACCCTCTACGCTCCAACTACACCCTACACTGCAAAATTCAAGTCCCCAAGACATGTCCTATTACTCCTACACCCAGGCTACGCAGCAGGGCAGAGCAGCGCAGGGCCAAACACACACCAACACCCGTGACACAGGACACCACAAACGAGAAGGACGCAACAGCGAGAGAAAAGGCTCGGCAAGATGAATGATCCAGAATGACTAAGGATCAAGAAAATGTGAAAGCAGGCGATCGAGGTAAGACCGATGGTGAGCCGATGAGGCTCGAAGAACCCAGCAGCAAGAAGACGCCAGCAGAACTGCTTCGTCTGAGAACCGCAAAGATGGATGCCCGAGAACCCTACGGTCAGATACCTCGACCTAGCTCGGCCTTCTTACGAGGCCTAATCCGCCATAAGGGATCACTGCTGTGCACAGCTGCCAGTACAGCTCAGAACAAGACCTGAAAAGACCTGGGACCGGATGCTTCTGAAGAGAGATGCGATTCTGATGTGCGTGCGAGGTCCCGAGTGTCAAAGGTGCCGAGCTGAGGAATAGGGAGGTATTAAGAACGATGCCTGGTGTTTCCAAGAGGCTCCTTGAAGAGCTAAGGCAGAAGACATTGCATGTGAGACGCCCAAAAGACACAGAGTGCACAACAGACAAGTGACTCCACATGGCCTGGGACTGCTCTGCCCTGCACAGTTCAGCACTTCGATCAAGTGAGACTTTACCTTTAGGTCCCTAAGGGGCCACATCTTGGCCATCCCAGACTGCAAATCTGACTCAAAAAACCCTCCTGCTGACTCCTGACCGGCCACCCCGCTTTCAGCCCCCTCTGTGGCTCACAGCCCTCCACTTATCTCTTTGATGTCTGGGAACGCCAATCGGCATCGGGTGCAAAACGAGGCCGCCTCGCCCTTGAGGAATTTCCCGCTGGTACCGGGCTGTCGTCTCTCAGGCGGCTACAATAAAGGAAACCAAATGTGAACACAAGGCCTTGGCAGCACAATTACCAACACCTGCCCCTTTGCTACTCACTGTCTTCTATGAATGCCTGGGTCATTGAATAATAGATTTAGCAACGCTCAGAGGCTCAAACTTGCAGAGCCAAAGTCCTCATCGCGTTTTTGGGGCAGTGACCACTCACCAGAGCAGGACACAGATCCCATGGTGGGCATATCCTGTTAATAAAAAACCCAGGGGAATCCACAACCCCACTGCTGCTTTCTGCCTCGCCTAGCCTTCAGCTTACTGCCTGCACCTCTCAGGAGTTCTGGCACTGTCCTGCATTAGGGTTGCTGCCGGCACCTACTCTCAGAAAAACAGGGGTGTTGGGAGGGATGCTGTGAGGGCAGGTATATCTGTATTCTAACTTGTATCCCTGGCTATAGCCCTTATTTTCACTCTGTGCTCTCTAGCCCTTGAGTCCTTTCCCTCTCAAGCCCTCCCTCAGCCTCTGTGTGTCACTGTCAAGTGCCCCTGCTGAACCCTACAACCTGCAACTTGGGTTCCTCCTAGGACACGGATCCCAGGGTGGGCCAGGCATCCCCTGGTGCACCCTAACCCTGTGCACTCCTGAAGATGGCTGACACCACAAAGCTCGCTAGAACACGGAGAGGGGTCAGAACTGTCCTGGCCAGGGAAGGCTCCAACGAGGCTGAGGAGAAATGCTCTCCCTTTACTTCCAAATGGTCCATCCCTCTACAGCCCTCTCGTCTCAGCTAACTTTAAATTGCCTCCTAGAACAGAAAAAGTTTTTCCTCTGCTCCTGACCACCAGCCCCAACACTTATCTTTCAGGAGATGAGTAGACAAAATCCATTCTTGATTGAAAAGAACGCATCAGGACCGTCAACATCGAGACATTCTCTGTGTCCGCTTCGGTGCTGCCGTATCCAAAATCAGCTCTGCACCTCCACAGGGCACCTAGGACCATGAAAATGAAAATGTGACGATCCCCTCCAGAAGAATAATCCCCAGGTCTCCTCCACACTGCTGTCCTGGCTCATCTTAGATCTACATTCGACTCCAGAGGCTGCCCGGAGGATACCTGCAAAATGAAAAGGTACATGCTTAACCCCTTGCCCAGGAGCGACCCTGCCTAAATGCCCCCTCACCTGCTCTCCTCCGTTCCTTGGCATGCCTAGGGCAGCAGCAGCACCTGCAAAGAAATCAAGCAAAAATGCATGCTGAAACAGTGTGAAACAGCAACCTCCCCAGTCCAACTAAGGTATGCCACAAGTGTACCTTAAGCTTACACCCATCTGGCCTCTGGCATCCAAGGCTGGGACATCCAGCAAGTGAACCAACTAAAATAAAAAAACAACAGTGGATGCTTAGAGCTGCACCAGAAATTAAGACCTGAGCAATAAAAACTGCTTCTATCCACCAGTCACTGCTCACCTTGCTTCATTGACCTTTACTGCCAATACCCAGCTTTAGTACCTAAAAATAAACACAAAGAACAATGCTGCAATGTAGCCACCATTCACACCTCCCCTGCCAAGACCAACACCAACCAACCTTCTTCTTCAGGCAGTGGAGGAGGAGAACACCCTCACCCAGGATGGGGCCCTCTGCCACAGATTTAATCCATCTGCATCTGAAAGTCAGTACAAAAGTCAGAGCACTGCAGGATAACTTAAAACCTCCAGGCATCTTGTGCCCACCTAAAAATACCCTCTACGCTCCCACTACACCCTACACTGCAAACTTCAAGTCCCCGGGACATGCCCTATTACCCCTACACCCAGGCTACGCAGCAGGGCAGAGCAGCGCAGGGCCAAACGCACACCAACACCCGTGACACAGGACACCACAAACGAGAAGGACGCAACAGCGAGAGAAAAGGCTTGGCAAGAAGAAGGACCCTGAGGGCCGAGAGAATGCGGAAGGAGATGACCGAGGTAAGACCGATGTAGAGCCGATGAGGCTCAAAGAACCCGGCAGCAAGAAGACGCCAGCAGAACTGCTTCGTCCGAGAACCGCAAAGATGGATGCCCGAGAAACCTACGGTCAGATACCTCGACCTATCTCGGCATTCTTACAATGCCTACTCCGCCACAATGGATCATTGCGGTGCACAGCTGTCAGTACAGCTCAGAACAAGACCTGAAAAGACCTGGGACCGGATGCTTCTGAAGAGAGATGTGATTCTGATGT
The DNA here is from genome assembly GCF_021018805.1 of Prinia subflava. Classification (NCBI taxonomy): domain Eukaryota; kingdom Metazoa; phylum Chordata; class Aves; order Passeriformes; family Cisticolidae; genus Prinia; species Prinia subflava. The sequence continues at coordinate 118,773 of NW_026961084.1, read as the reverse complement.
GCGTGCGAGGTCCCAAGTCAAAGCCACCGAGCTGAGGAATAGGGAGGTATTAAGAACGATGCCTGGTGTTTCCGAGAGGCTCCTCGAAGGGCTAAGGCAGAAGATATTGCATGTGAGACGCCCAAAAGACACAGAGTGCACAACAGACAAGTGACTCCACATGGCCTGGGACTGCTCTGCCCTGCACACCTCAGCACTGTGATCAAAACGGAGACTTTCCCTCGATGTGGCCTAAAGGGTCACATCTGGGCCATCCCGGTCTGCAGAGCTGACTCCAGACCCCTCTCCGCGAGTTCCCACCCGGCACCCTGCTTTCATCCCCTCTGTGGCTCATAGCCCTCCACTTATCTCTGGGACTTCCGGGAACGAGAATCTGCGTCGGGTGCAAAGGAAGGCCGTCCTGCCCTTGGGGAATTCCCTGCTGTCCCCGGGCTGCTGTGTCTCAGTCAGCTCTCACAAAGAAAACCAAACATCAGGGCACGGTCTCAGCAGAGCTGTTTGCCGCTCTGTAAGGGGGTCTCAATGTAATACGAGCAGAGCAGCTGGAACACACAAACAACAATGGATGCTTAGAGTTACACCAGAAACACCACTGCCCTAACCACACAAATACATGAACTTTGAAAAAGAAAACTCAAAAAAAATTGCACCAAAAAAAGCCAACTCTGATGACCCATAATCAAACTACTAAATATAATGAAAATAATACCTCGTCCAATTCCTTTAAAAAAACTCAAATATACATCCAGAACCTCCCCAAACTTAAAAAGGCCTGTCTCTAACCAAACAAAAAGCAAAATCCCATGTGTTTTGAAATACATAAACATATTAACCTAACACATCAGAACCACAGAAATTTAAATCCCAGTCAACACTAGTATGCCATATACAATAATCCCATCACTACATACAAAATCAAAATCCACTTCTATTACTAACACAGCAAAAAAAATCACAACTGTTAACTGTAATAAAACCTAAAAAAACTAACTAAAAATAAAATTTAAAAGTCCCACTGTAACTAAAGTGCCAAAACCCCTCAAACATTTAAAATAACTACTACAAAAAGGCCCTCTACCCACCACACCACCAACATCACATAAAACAAATAAATTACTCTCTTCATACAGCACACCCACATAAAAAAGCCTAAATGTCCCTAAAATCTTTCAAGTAATCACAAATTAACCCCCCAAAAAATCTTTATTACCATTAACAAAAAAAAACCAAAAAATGAACACAAACTAAAAAACTCCACCATACAAACAAAGAACACTAGAGTCTTTTCACTAACAATTCTTATCACATCATAAAAATAGAACAAAAACTGGAAACAACCATAGAGAATTCCACACAGCAAATCACAAAAACTAGCAGAAGATATAAATCAATCCAACTTGCTGAACTCAAAACTGACCTACAACTGACCCTAAACACAACTAAAAAAACCTACACTAACTCATAAATAATAACCACTACTCTATAAAATAACTAAAAAACCCAAACTAATTAACAACATGAAAAAATCTAAACTAGTAAACAGTGTCGCTGTGCGTGTTTTCCTAAACCCCAGGGCACGCAGCGACATTCAGGGGTGCGACACCTTCCCCCGGGGAGCTCTCACTTCCCCACCGGGACTCTGGTTCAGCCAGTCTATGCGCGCAGAGACAAAGTGAAGACGAGACGGGTCTTGGGGTAAACTAAGGAGATTTATTACAGGTATAACTGAAGCATAACAACTAAAAGCTGGACCCCAAAGACCGGGGGCACGTGTCCTCCCGTGCGTTTTATAGACAGGGCAATACAAAGCAAGCAACCAATGAAAATGCACTCAGGGAGGGGTTTAGGGCAGGGAGTACAGAACAAAATCCAATGGGAATAGCAGAAGCAGTGTGATGATATGAAACAGCAAATGATATATCGATTTAAAAAAGACTGGCAGGGAAAGCTCTAGAAATAGAGGCAGGGGCACAGAGGATTGACACCTAACAGTATGTATAATTTAAATCATAACACACAAATGAAATAGAAAGCTAGCTTGAAAACTTAGAGTAGAAAATCCACACCGCAACAAAACAGGAATGTCACTACCCCAAAAAACTACCTAAAAAATCCACCATATCACTGCCATGTTTGCAAAAATAAAACAAATAAGACCCACCAAAACAACAAACAAATCATGCCGCAAATATAAAAATATCACAAATAAACTTAACAACACCAAAAATATTATTCCTAATTCAATAAACCCATAATGCCTCAAACCATCCAAACAAAAAAATCACCTATATATACACACAAAACCAAAAGATCAATTTAACCATGAACAGTATCTCCCAAATTATCTGAACCTATCAAACATATACTGCAACCAAATAAACCAAATGAATAAACCCTTGCAATAAAAGAAACAATAATCCAACCACATGTATTAGAAAATCCTAACAAATTAACTACATCACACTACCTCAAACCAACCAAAACACTACATACTCACCGCAATAACAATAAACACCACTAAATGACTGAAAGCAGACCCTGTACCTCATATTACATCCCATTACACCATGGTAAGCCTTAGAAAGCATATCCTTTAACATATCATACCCCATAAAAAAAAACAAACAACAAAACCCAGTCTAAAAAAAAAAACATGATCAACACCTGAAGTAAGAAATACAACATTAAATAAATAGACCGTATCCCTTATCATACACCATCAACAAACAAAATAAATCTACACAGTGAAATAGTAAAAACCACCTTAAAAAAACTAAACAGAAAAAACTTTTAAATATTAAAAGCTGCATCCAACAAAACACCCAAATCTCCATCACCCAAGCCAGCCCTACCCAATCTGAATCCCTACATACAATAAATAAAAACAAAACCTCAATAACATTTATCAGAAGTCTATTTAAAAAGCTACTCGAATTAATTCTATCTCAAATACAAACAAACTCATCCATTAAGTTATCTTCACTCAAAAACTAAATTACATCTAATAAATACAACCAAAAAATAAAGCAAAACACTATATACCACCAAAAACCATAATATTTAATAAAAACCACATTTAAATACTACTATTCATTAAAATCCTAGGCAAAGGGGGTTTTTCACCAATTTAAACACAGACAATAACAAAACAGGAGTTTCTTCCCTCAATTTAAACTTCCTTTGTCCTCATAACCCCCATTTTTTTCAGGGGCAGCAGGGAGGGATTAGCAAGATAAAATTGAAAAGCAAAAGGTGAAAGTCCCCTGTACAAACCCACACTGGCTCACCGGCTGCTGCCCCGTCTAGCACAAAGGTTTGCCCCCCAGCACCTCCTTCAAGCAAAGCCCCACACCCAAGTGCATCCAGTTGCTCCCCCAGACCCAATGAGAGGCTCTCACCATCACTCCATGAGACATGCCTGGGAGGCCACCATAAGCCTCTCTCTTCCAGCAGCTCCATGCGGAACTGAGCTGAGGCACCCCCTCTTAAAGCAGCCTCGGGAGGACCCGCCCCCTCATCATCGTTACAGCACCCAGCTGTCTTTGTTCCCTGTCCTCATCATTCTCATAGCTGACACCTGTGGCTGCTGCCGCTCTGAGTGTGAGGGCAGGGGGGACTTGCTGCTCATTCCCTAGACAGTTCACTGTCAGCACTTGACACACTGGGGCACCAGACTTTCCTTGCTATGGATAAGGATCCCTCTTCTCCTGCAAGTGCCCAAGGCTGAAATTTGGATTCCACCTCCAAAATTCTGTGTGTGAAGTTCATCATTCCTAAGGAAGTTCCTAAGGAAATTCCCCAGCAATCATTAGCCTTCATTTACAATTTTTCCTTTGGAATCATTACTAGCTTGTCTGTCTGTAGAAGCATTTCATTGAGAGTTCAGGAGCTGGGTTGGCTTGTTTATGATCTAGCTGATAAGCCCAGGCTAAATCCAAACAGCCAGAATGACAGGGAAATATGGAGACAGTTTATAAATACTGCTCCCCTCGCGTGCAACTTAGTTCTTCATTGCACAAGGGGCAAGTATGGAATTCAGATGTTCTCTGCATATCTCCAGCTCAGACACTTCCACATCTGCAGCAGTGCCTCACAGAGCCCCGGCCCCACCCCGAGCCCTCCCCGCCCTGCCCGAGTTGTAGGTGGGACCATCGCCCGCGGCCCCGCCCCTCTCCTCCGGGCCGGCCCCGCCCCTCTCTTCCGAGCGGGCCCCGCCCCTCTCCTCCGGGCCGGCCCCGCCCCTCTCCTCCGGGCCGGCCCCGCCCCTCTCCCCCGAGCCGGCCCCGCCCCTCTCCCCCGAGCCGGCCCCGCCCCTCTCCCCCGGGCCGGCCCCCCCTCACACTGGAGCCCAGCCCGGGCTGCTCCCGGGCTGGGCGGAGCTCGGGGCACTGAGGCAGAGCCGGGAGTGGGACTGGGGGTTTCTCGTTCGGCTCCTCTCGGTGTCGGCTGGGGGTCCCGAGAGCAGCCGCCTCTCCCCCGGCGGGCGGGCTGTGCGTCTGGGGGCCGGAGCACCGGGGCGGCGTTGGGGCCGGGACTGGGACCGGGATGGCGGCGGGCGGCAGGAGCCGCTCCGGGCCGGGCACTGGGGCCGAGCCGCTCTTGATCCGCCCGCAGCCGGGGCTGTGCTGGGGCATTGGGGAAAAAGAAATCTGTGGCACAGCTCATTTCCTCTCCCAGCTTGGCTTCTGTGTGATCGTCTGCGACTCCACCTGCTCCCCTGGGCTTTTCAACCCGTGCAGCTGGAATGACCTGCCCGCTTCTAAGCCCGACAAACAATAATGGGACAGCTCTCTGCATCAGGCAGTGGAGCCTCGCTGCAGTGTCCCAAAGGTGCAGCAGTGCCCAGCATCTCTGGCTGCAATTTGAGGCGTCCCAGCGTAGCCCCTCTCTGGTGTTCCTCTGGAGCTGACACTTCCCAGCCTCCCTGACCAGGGTTTGGGGGTCTCAGCACAGGCCCCTAGCACATCCTGCTGCTTCTTCAAGTCCTGTTGAACCAGGAGGATTTTTGGGAGGTAGAGGCACCCAAAGCCAGCAGAACTGGCCTAAACCCCTTTTTGGGGAAATCTCTCTTCTTTCTTCCTCACCGAATTCCCACTGTCAAAACCCAGCCTGAGGCTCAGCTCCCCATCCCCTCAATCTCTCCAAGGAATTGGGCTTGGATTTCCCAATCCAGCAGAGTGGGAATGCTGCTGTCCTTACTGGATATCCAAATTGCAGTAATTGCTTAAGAAATAATTGAACGACATTAAAGGAATGAAGAGAAAATAAATCAGAGCTGCCAGCCCCAAGGGCCGTCCAAGGGATTCTCAAACCCCTTATCAATGATATGCTTTAATTAAACAACTCAAACCAAGTAACATCACATTGATACAGTAAGATTCTTTTTCATTGACTTATAGATCAATATTGCACAGGGTAAAACCCTTCTAAAGCCGGAAACTCTTTTAAGAGATATGCAGGGCACAGCTGCAGAGAGTGTCATGGGATTCAGGGGAAAAACCCCAAAGTTTTCAGTCTTTAGCATCTTCCACTGGGTTGTCATTGACAGCAAACACGGCTTCAGCCTTGGGAAGACATGGAGAGTCAGAGATTTTGCAGATCCTGGTCTCACCTCAGCCTTTTAGCAGCTACAGTCTGCAAGGAGAGAGAAGAAAATGGGTCAGAATGGACAGCCTACTTCCAGAAAATCATCCCAATTCAGAAAGCGTTAAGTAGAGCTGTAACAATCTCTCCAAGGTCCATTTCCCTGCCCACTGAGGGCTCTAAGTTGAAGCACAGGCTGGACCTGCTGTGGGCAGACTTGCAAAGCCCACAAGTAAAAGCTACTGGGCCAATTCCATTAAACATTCCAAAATCAAGCTCCTGGGATGCGACCATCTCTTCTGTCACCTTCAAACATCCAGAAGGAGCTCTCTTGCAGTTGAGCAGCATTCAAAAACTTGTTAGAGCAGAAACTGCCTCACAAATTACACTGGAGTAATGTAGGCTCCTCTGGCAGATATGTCAATAACAAAATGGTGTAGTTACCTGAACAGAAAGGGATGTAAGACCCATTACTACGGGCTAAACTGGAGCACTACTTCAAACTGGGGCAGTGAAGATGGTGGGTAGGAGCTTTTCTAAGAGATGCGGTGCCTACCAGTGGGGCAGAGTGGGGAAATTAATTCTGAGTTTTTGGAGAAAACTTTAAATCTCACAGTAGTAATGCTAAGCAGTGTTGGGTAACAAAAAAACCAAAACAAATCCCAAACCCAAAGAAAGGGCTCAAACCTGATCTCAGCAATTCTTTCCATTCGATTCTCTCCTCGCTCCTTTCATCCTGTGAAAGCTCACCTGGCTCTAACATTCTCTGTCCACACAGTAACTCTTTCCAGCCTTGGTCAGTGTCAGAGCCACACACTCAGCTTTGGCTGGACAACCTTCAGCTTCCACAGTCCACTTCCTCAGGCTGTTCGCTCCCAACTCTTCCTACCTGCAGTCACAAGATTTTAGTAGAGCAAAACATCAACTTGATTTACCATGATTAATTTGTGATTAATATTTCAAGATAAAGTTACAGCAAAAGCATTAAGTCCATTTCCACAGGAGGCAGAAGAAACATGGCTAAAAGTTAAATGAAGATCTAGAGAAGTGAATCGGAACTAACTAGAAACATCATATCAAATTTCTGAGACAGAAATAGGAACCTAATGCTGTGCTTGATAAACAGAAAATGCTAACTACCAAGAAAACTGAAGGAAAAGTGGCTAAAAGTCTTGCAGAGCACAAGACAGCAATTACAGGAAGCAGTCCAGTACATGTTACAATGCACTGAATTGCTCTGGGTGGAATAAGCTGTTCTGCAGAAACCATTGAAGCATATTAAGATTTCTCAGAGGTGATTTCAACAAAGAATGATGTAAGGTTAAATCTCACCCTGTGCGGCACCTCTTGCAAGACAGCTGGGCTTTCAAGAGTAAGCGGCTCCTCGTGAATGAGAGATTGCTTTTCCAGGGTTCCTGGCCTAGAGCTGAGATGCCACAGGTTACATCATGCACTTCCCACACTGAAGCCAAAAATCCAAATACAGCACTCCTTTAGAACCCTGAGAGACAGCCGTGGATTCTGGGGATACGGGATACAGTGGAAAATGGCACCAAGACACCAAGAACAGTGCAGTGCTGGCTGGCAGAAGCAGCATCCCTTTGCCAGAAAATGCCATTCTGCAGCCAAGTTAGTGCATGAGAGAATTTTACTGCCATGCAATAAAAAAAGTACTCTAGCAGTGGAATGAAGAAAAAAATCTCCAAACCCTGTCCAGAGTACCAAGGGGAATATCCACAGCAATACAGCAAAATAAATGGGAACTTCAGAAAAAAAAAGAGACATTAAAACCAGTCCAGATGAACAACCACTGTCTATTAGGACAATGCCTGCACAAAAGGACTCTGGTGCGGAGCCTTAATTGAGGATACAGTTTTTAATAACCCCTTTGAAGTGCTATAAACCAACTAAACCCAAGCACACTTTCATTTTCTAGACAGATTTTAAGACAGCTGAGTGAGAGTCTCAAGCACGTACTCAGTTGTCAGAGTTGCCTTTGCCCATCTTAGCAAGGACAGAGCAGATGTGGCCAGCACAGGGCAGAGCCACCCCGAGTCCTGCCCGAGCCCCTCTGGCCACACTCCCTGCTGATCATGCGGACCCCTAACAGGCTCCAGCCAGGCCTCTTTGGTGCTTGGTTTGTGAACTCTTCCAATCAAATGCGAAGGAACCCTCTAGTGCCCTGGACCTGGTGATATTTTCTGGGCTGGAATGCAACTTCCCACACAAAAGGCAGGCCAGGTTGGTTTGTTTTGGTTCTTTTTCTAGGATGTGCCTTACACAGGTGATGTTCCCTACAGCTGAGCACTGGGATGCCAACAGCACCAATACAGAAAACCACCGTGGGACAGAGCAGCAGAAGACGCTCCCTCCAGCCTTGCCAGAGATGTAACAGGAGCACCCTCAGTGCCATGCCTGGTGAGTGCAGTGGAGCTGGCAGGCTGACCCATAAACATTCTGCACTTACCTTTCAACAGAGTCAGTACGGACACAGAACAAATCCCTCTTGCAGTCGAGATGCCTTGAGGCGTGCATGTATCTGCTGCCAAGGGTCCTGGAGCAGCCAGAGCAGAGTAGGGTTTCTACCATGCTGCAAGCAAGGAATAACATTTATTCAGAAGAAAATAAAAGGAGGCACCTCTCCCCATCCCTTTTCTTAAAAATAAAAAAAAAATTTTAAATCATGCATTAGAACTTTTTTAACCTTTCATTCATGCTTTACACAGTATAAATGATGAGCACTCATCTTTTAGCCTGAATTTGCATCAGCTCCTCAGGCTGGCTAACCTCAGCAAGACCAAGACCATCAGAATCGCTGAATTGTGGAAGGGGCCTTCAAGCTCACCCCATTCCACCCCCGGCCCTGGGCAGGGACAGCTTCCACTATCCCAGGGTGTTCCAAGCCCCGTCCAACCTGGCCTTGGGCACTTCCAGGGACACAGGGGCAGCCACAGCTTCTCTGGGGAACCTGTACCACGGCCTCACCGCCCTCGCAGGGAAAAATTTCTTCCCGACATTTAATCTAAAGCTGCCTCCCTTGTCCATCACTACATGTCCTTGTGAGAAATCCCTCTCCCTTAGGCCATACGCGGCTTGTACAGCCCACCCCAGATAAGTGCTCCAGGGGCTCTCGGGCCACACGAGCGCTCCGGGCCCTTTGCCGGTCCCCAGCGCCGGGAACCCCGACTCCCCCGGGACTGTGTCCAGCCAGGCCCGGCCCTCACCATCCGCACTCTCCGGGGAGCTCGGAGCCCTTCCGCCCCGGGTCCGCGGCGACGCTGGCGGCCGCAGCTGCGGCGGGAGGCAGGGCAGGAGGCACGGCGGCAGCGACCGCGGCGGCACGGGGGTGGCAGCGCTGGTACTCACTGCGCAGCAGGATGGGACCGCTGTCCTCGACACTGAACCCCAGGTGCGGGTGTCGCCCACGGGGCGCCCGCAGCCGGCGCACATGAACACCATGGGCGTGGGGGCCGCGTCCGCCCGCCGCTCCTGCTGCTGCTGGGCCCGGTCGGCGCCCGGCTGCAGCAGCGACAGCGAGCGCTCCAGCTCCGGGCACAGCGCCATCGCGTCCCGGCCGCCCGCCCGCCGACCGGCCGGCAGAGAGCCCGACAGCGCCTTGGAATCGCCCGCCGAGAAGGCGGCAGTGACGGCGCACACCGCCCCGGGACCGCCCCGGGACCGCCCCGGAACTGCTCCCGTTTTTTCTTCCTCTTTTTTTTTTTTTTTTTTTTTTTTTTTCCCCTCTTCCTTCTGTCAAACAAAGAGGAAAGATGTCTCGAATACACCTGCAGCAGAGCCTTGGTTCGGCCGCGGCTATAGGGTCCAAACCCTATATAAACCCTATATAAACGTTACTTCCGCCCGTTGTAGCCGCCATCTTGGTTGTGGTGAAGACACATCCGGTAGAGCCGCCATCTTTTTTGTGGCACCCCCGAAGGCCCCGGGTAGCTGGTTACTCAGGCGCCTCACCAAAATGGCTGCCGCAACCGCACCGCGGCGCGGCACAGCGGGCACACAGCTCCCTCGCGCCGGGAAGCGACGCTGAAAATTGTTCCTGAGCGGCGCCGTTTTCGGGGTCGGGCGCAGGCAGTTGGGTCGACGCCCATGGGTGGTCCTTGTGTTTTCCCGCCTTTTTTGGCCGCCGTCTTTGGAAGGTCGAAGGCGGCTCGACGAGCCGCCATCTTGAGCGGGGCATTAGGTGACTGCCCATACTTCCGGCTGCCATCTTGTTTGTGGCTGAAACCATTTCCTGTTGGGCCGCCATCTTTGTTGTGGCACGGCCGAAGGCACCCCGGTTTTAAAGGGGGGTGCCTGACAAAATCGAGAAAGGAGAAATCAGAAAGGAAAAAATTAGAAAGGAAAACATTAAAAAGGAGAAAAATTAAAAAGAGAAAAATAAAAAATAAAAAATTAAAAAGGAAAAAATTATAGTGGAAAAAATTAGAGAGGAAAAAATGACAAAGGAAAAAATTACAAAGGAAAAATTACTAAGGAAACATTAAAAAATACAAAACAACCGCAAACATAAAAATAAAACATAAATCTAAATAAAAATTTAAAAGTTATTGAAAATAAAATAAAAAGTGAAATCATAACTATAAAATATAAAAGTAAACTAAAAATCGAAAAATTAAAAATTTGAGGAAACATTAAAATATTTTTTAAAAGTCAAAATAAAAAAACATGAAAATCTAAAACACAATAAAATAAAATAGCATGAAAAAATACAACAATAACAACAACAAAGGAATTCAATAAATGCAGCTCTCCCCTCCTTCCACTGCCTAACACAGCTCCAGGAGTGTTCTTGACTGTGATGCAGGGATAGGGAAAACAAACCCAGTGCCTCCCACAAATTCAGGTTTTCTAGACAACCCCCAGTTTTACTGGGAAACCAATTCTAGCCAAGCCAGCAACTCCCCTGGGATGAACATCTGCAGTACCGCGCTGTGTCCACAGGGCGGCAGCACTGGGACGGGCACGGGGCAGAGCTGCAGCACCGCGCTGTGTCCACAAGGCGGCAGCACTGGGACGGGCCCGGGGCAGAGCTGCAGTACCGCGCTGTGTCCACAGCAGACAGGGACCCCCGAAGAGAACGTGCACAGAAACCCCCTAAAAGAAACGCCCCGAAAGACACCCGGCCGCCGCTTAAAAGAGAACCCCTGCCACCAAGCAAATTCAAACCAAAAAACCCCCTCTGTTTTAAGCTCTATTCCATTATTTCTTTACATTTATTATTTTAATATTGATAATTACCATGTCTTTTTTCTAGTCATATCTATGGATATAATATATAGACTACTGTATATAATATAAGTAATGAGAAATATTATAGATTGCATTTACTTACGATATTATTTTTCATATTTATATTTGTTTTATTATATATATTCATATTTTTGTACTTAGTTTTTAAAATTCGTGTTTATTGCTGTATGTTTTAAACTCTATTAATTCAGTAACCTAAACACGACAGCACCCCAATTAAGCAGAATTACATTAGCCTGGTTTTCTAAGGGAGAAAGTGGTTTTAAATTAAAATAATATTGGTATAATTTCTCTTTCTCTGTTCTTTTGTGGGGTTGGTGGATTTTTTTTTTTTTTTTTTTTTTTTTTTATGTTGTTTGTTTTGTTTCGGATTTCTTTGTTACTAAACAATGAGAGTTACAAGATCAAGTCTACTTTGTTTTCTCGCTACCTGTGAAATACACCTCGACTTCAAGGTAATGTTCCTGATCCTGTAAATGGCTACAATGAGAATTGTTCGGGGGAAAAAGGAAAAAGAAAAAAGAAGGCCCCTTGGTCTTTAGAGCTTTCTCTGTTCAGGATTTCTAATTTAGCAGAAAATACAGAGATTTCTCTAGCTGCACTCTCAATTCTATCCGGACGTGGAGTGGACATGGATTTCATTTGTCACCTCCTCTGTTCCCACCAGCCAAACTTCTACATACTTGGGCTATAAAAAAGTAGATAAAAGAGTAGAGAGAGAGGAAAAAACCAAACCAAACCAAACCAAACCAAACCAAACCAAACCAAACCAAACCAGACCAAACCAAACCAAACCAAAACACACCAACACAAAGAAAACATGAAGAAAAAAAAAAAGTTTTCAAATAAAATTTCAAGTAAAACACAGAAAAAAATAAAATTAAAAAGTTAAAAAGGAAAAATTAGAAAGAAAGAAAATAAAAAGCAAAAATTAAAAGGAAAAAAATAAAAAGGAAAAAAGTAAAAAGGAAAAAAATAAAAAGGAAAAAATAAAAAGGAAAAAATAAAAAGAAAAAAATTAAAAAGGAAAAAATTAAAAAGGAAAAAAATAAAAAGGAAAAAATTAAAAAGGAAAAAATTAAAAAGGAAAAAAATAAAAAGGAAAAAATTAAAAAGGAAAAAGTTAAAGAGAGAAAAAAAGAGGAAAAAATAAAAAGGAAAAAAATAAAAAGGAAAAAATAAAAAGGAAAAAAATAAAAAGGAAAAAATAAAATAGGAAAATTACAAAGGAAAAATTACAAAGGAAAAATTACAAAGGAAAAATTAAAATAGAAAATTTTTTAAAAGAAAAAATTTAAAAATACAAAAAGACATCACTTATTAAAAAAAAACCCTACATAAAAAATTCAAAGTAATTAAAAATAAAGTATAATCAACTTTACAAAGAGATTCATTATGGCAATTCAACACTTAGCAAGTTTCCCTGGAAATTTACAGACTTGTGGGCATATGGTGCTGAACAATGCCTGATTTACCAACATGAAATTGGTACATTTCCTTGGCAATGTGCCCTGAGCAGTACAAAAATTCCAATCAGCATGGAAAATATGAAAAAAAAAAAATTCTTTACTAAAATGAGAGAGAGGAAAACCAGCAAATCCAAGGAACAAAGAACATCTAAATCCCAGCTTGCCTGGAAAACAAGCTCAGGAATTTCTAACAAGGAAAACTTTTGCAGCTTTGGAGGAATTTGGTGCAAGTTCATGGAATGATGATTTCAAATCTGCTTCCCCTGCTCTGATTTTAAAGGGAAGCGGCATTAAACACGTCAAGTTACTCCTGTCCAAGAAGGATCCCTATTTTGTGTGAGTAACAATCCCAAGAAACTCCAGTCTTACTTGTATTTGACATCTCAAAGTCTCAGCAGAGTTGGGAAGTTTCAATGAAACAAAAGAGCCACAATGCCTGGAACAACAAAATTCTACTTGGCCAAAATCAGGACATTTATTTACAAATCCAGGGAGGAGGAGGAGGAGGATAACACCAGGAACACACTCCAGCTGAAAGTCACCGTTTATTGGAAAAGGCAGGAAATAAAATGGACACTCTCTGGTTCTGCTCCAGCAATTCTCCGGGAGTCGGAGATAAAAGTGGGAACCTCAGACCAGGACAGGGCATTCCAGGGGCTCTGCCTCGCAGGGGCTCTCTCCTCTTTTGCCAGCTGCCTGCAAGAGGAAAAACAACGGGAGTCAAGTGTCAAACCTGGGCAGGATGTCCTCGGTTGAGGCAGATGGAACAGGCCCCCCCACAGAGTGAGTCCAGGCCGGGTGCCGGGGAGCTCCGGCAATCGGGGGCCGCCCGTGGCACCAAAGGGCTGGAAAAGCAGCCCCGGCTGCCCGGGTTTGGTGCCGGCACACGGCAAGGTCTGGCCACAGGGGCAGCACTCAGTGCTGGGACCGCAGGAGAACGGCCCAAAGCCGGGTCCAACATCCAGCAGTGCAGGCAGCACACCCCGGGAGAAACTCAGGGGGGAGAAGCCCCCCGGATGCTCCCTGCACACTCCACGTTCCCGGCCTTTGGCAGCTGTGCCAGGGCCTCCCTCAGAACACCGACCTCACCGTGCAGCTCCTGCTAAATAGGAGAACCTGGGGAAACCACGCAGAAATCCAGGCATTTCCAGTTCTTGAGAGCCAAAGCGGCAGCAAAATGCGTGCAAACTTCGTGCTGCCGCACGAAGGGAAAACAAACCCAGTGCCTCCCACAAATTCAGGTTTATTAAAAGAATCCCGGTATATTTTCTCTTTCTTTGTTCTCTTAGGCAGTGGGTTTTGGGGCTTTTTAGTGGTTTTTATGGTTGTTTTGTTTTCAGACCCTGAGTCTGAAGGTACTGGTTCTGCTCAGAACAGTTCATTTCCAAAAAGCAGTGAAACTAGGAAAGGTGCTTCCAAGAAAAACGTGGCCTAGGAGACACATGCAGCTGGGTTCCACAGTCCCAGTCCCCCTCCCAAAGGCTCAAGATATTTCTGTACTTGCAGCACAGGACTAGGAATCGGGGTGAACGCAAACTGGTTTGCTGGCTTTTCTTCTGCCAGAGATACAGAGCGGAGCTTTCCTGTTCCTCGGTTTCTTTTGTGTGGTAGCAGGGGTAATTGCAAGTGCTAAGAAAGTGATCAAAAATATCCATAAGCCTTCTTATAGTGATTAAAAATATCCATAAGCCTTACCATAAGGTAAACTCAAGACAATTGCTGCTGCCTCTATTTATCTGTCTTTTGAGTTGCTCACAAGGTGATCCTTCGCAAATGCTGGCGCTGACAAATCCAGCAGATAGATACAGCAGCCCCAGAAGTATGTGTGGGCATTTGTGAGGAGTGATGTGGGCACTTGCCCCCCAGATTCTCATCCGCATGGGAAATAGATGGTTTGACAGGAACAGATCCTGTCTCAGCTTGGCCAGTCCCAGCTGTCTCTTACTAAAGAGTCACAGAGACCAGGAATGCTCAGGCAAGAGGTAATTCCTCAGATTTGCTGGATGTAAATTTGGGAGAAACATGGTAACTCATAGCTTGTACTGCTGGAACTCCCTCAAGATCCAAACCACAGGCTCTGTTCTCCTGTGTGCTGCTACCAGTGGGGCAGAGTGGGGAAATTCATTCTGAGTTTTTGGAGAAAACTTCAAATCTCACAGTAAGTAAGTAAGTAAGTGCTAGGTAGTGTTAGGTAACAAAAAAACCACAAACAAATCCCAAACCCAAAGAAAGGGCTCAAACCTGATCTCAGCAATTCTTTCCATTCGATTCTCTCCTCGCTTCTTTCATCCTGTGAAAGCTCACCCGGCTCTAACATTCTCTGTCCACACAGTAACTCTTTCCAGCCTTGGTCAGTGTCAGAGCCACACACTCAGCTTTGGCTGGACAACCTTCAGCTTCCACAGTCCACTTCCTCAGACTGTTCGCTCCCAACTCTTCCTACCTGCAGTCACAAGATTTTAGTAGAGCAAAACATCAACCTGATTTACCATGATTCATTTATGATTACTATTTCAAGATAAAGTTACAGCAAAAGCATTAAGTCCATTTCCACAGGAGGCAGAAGAAACATGGCTAAAAGTTAAATGAAGATCTGGAGAAGTGAATCAGAACGAACTAGAAACAACTGATCCAATTTCTGAGACAGCCAGAGGAACCTAATGCTGTGCTTGATAAACAGAAAATGCTAACTACCAAGAAAACTGAAGGAAAAGTGGCTAAAGGTCTTGCAGAGCACAAGACAGCAATTACAGGAAGCAGTCCAGTACATGTTACAATGCACTGAATTGCTCTGAGTGGAATAAGCTGTTCTGCAGAAACCATTGAAGCATATTAAGACTTCTCAGAGGTGATTTCAACAAAGAATGATGTAAGGTTAAAACTCACCCTGTGCGGCACCTCTTGCAAGACAGCTGGGCTTTCAAGAGTAAGCGGCTCCTCGTGAATGCGAGCTTGCTTTTCCAGGGTTCCTGGCCTACAGCTGAGATGCCACAGGTTACATCAGGTTACAGAGCACTTCCCACTCTGAAGCCAAAAATCCAAACACAGCACTCCTTTAGAACCCTGAGAGACAGCCGTGGATTCTGGGGATACGGGATACAGTGGAAAATGGCACCAAGACACCAAGAACAGTGCAGTGCTGGCAGGCAGAAGCAGCATCCCTTTGCCAGAAAATGCCATTCTGCAGCCAAGTTAGTGCATGAGAGAATTTTACTGCCATGCAATAAAAAAAGTACTCTAGCAGTGGAATGAAGAAAAAAATCTCCAAACCCTGTCCAGAGTACCAAGGGGAATATCCACAGCAATACAGCAAAATAAATGGGAACTTCAGAAAAAAAAAGAGACATTAAAACCAGTCCAGATGAACAACCACTGTCTATTAGGACAATGCCTGCACAAAAGGACTCTGGTGCGGAGCCTTAATTGAGGATACAGTTTTTAATAACCCCTTTGAAGTGCTATAAACCAACTAAACCCAAGCACACTTTCATTTTCTAGACAGATTTTAAGACAGCTGAGTGAGAGTCTCAAGCACGTACTCAGTTGTCAGAGTTGCCTTTGCCCATCTTAGCAAGGACAGAGCAGATGTGGCCAGCACAGGGCAGAGCCACCCCAAGTCCTGCCCGAGCCCCTCTGGCCACACTCCCTGCTGATCATGCGGACCCCTAACAGGCTCCAGCCAGGCCTCTTTGGTGCTTGGTTTGTGAACTCTTCCAATCAAATGCGAAGGAACCCTCTAGTGCCCTGGACCTGGTGATATTTTCTGGGCTGGAATGCAACTTCCCACACAAAAGGCAGGCCAGGTTGGTTTGTTTTGGTTCTTTTTCTAGGATGTGCCTTACACAGGTGATGTTCCCTACAGCTGAGCACTGGGATGCCAACAGCACCAATACAGAAAACCACCGTGGGACAGAGCAGCAGAAGACGCTCCCTCCAGCCTTGCCAGAGATGTAACAGGAGCACCCTCAGTGCCATGCCTGGTGAGTGCAGTGGAGCTGGCAGGCTGACCCATAAACATTCTGCACTTACCTTTCAACAGAGTCAGTACGGACACAGAACAAATCCCTCTTGCAGTCGAGATGCCTTGAGGCGTGCATGTATCTGCTGCCAAGGGTCCTGGAGCAGCCAGAGCAGAGTAGGGTTTCTACCATGCTGCAAGCAAGGAATAACATTTATTCAGAAGAAAATAAAAGGAGGCACCTCTCCCCATCCCTTTTCTTAAAAATAAAAAAAAAAATTTTAAATCATGCATTAGAACTTTTTTAACCTTTCATTCATGCTTTACACAGTATAAATGATGAGCACTCATCTTTTAGCCTGAATTTGCATCAGCTCCTCAGGCTGGCTAACCTCAGCAAGACCAAGACCATCAGAATCGCTGAATTGTGGAAGGGGCCTTCAAGCTCACCCCATTCCACCCCCGGCCCTGGGCAGGGACAGCTTCCACTATCCCAGGGTGTTCCAAGCCCCGTCCAACCTGGCCTTGGGCACTTCCAGGGACACAGGGGCAGCCACAGCTTCTCTGGGGAACCTGTACCACGGCCTCACCGCCCTCGCAGGGAAAAATTTCTTCCCGACATTTAATCTAAAGCTGCCTCCCTTGTCCATCACTACATGTCCTTGTGAGAAATCCCTCTCCCTTAGGCCATACGCGGCTTGTACAGCCCACCCCAGATAAGTGCTCCAGGGGCTCTCGGGCCACACGAGCGCTCCGGGCCCTTTGCCGGTCCCCAGCGCCGGGAACCCCGACTCCCCCGGGACTGTGTCCAGCCAGGCCCGGCCCTCACCATCCGCACTCTCCGGGGAGCTCGGAGCCCTTCCGCCCCGGGTCCGCGGCGACGCTGGCGGCCGCAGCTGCGGCGGGAGGCAGGGCAGGAGGCACGGCGGCAGCGACCGCGGCGGCACGGGGGTGGCAGCGCTGGTACTCACTGCGCAGCAGGATGGGACCGCTGTCCTCGACACTGAACCCCAGGTGCGGGTGTCGCCCACGGGGCGCCCGCAGCCGGCGCACATGAACACCATGGGCGTGGGGGCCGCGTCCGCCCGCCGCTCCTGCTGCTGCTGGGCCCGGTCGGCGCCCGGCTGCAGCAGCGACAGCGAGCGCTCCAGCTCCGGGCACAGCGCCATCGCGTCCCGGCCGCCCGCCCGCCGACCGGCCGGCAGAGAGCCCGACAGCGCCTTGGAATCGCCCGCCGAGAAGGCGGCAGTGACGGCGCACACCGCCCCGGGACCGCCCCGGGACCGCCCCGGAACTGCTCCCGTTTTTTCTTCCTCTTTTTTTTTTTTTTTTTTTTTTTTTTTTTCCCCTCTTCCTTCTGTCAAACAAAGAGGAAAGATGTCTCGAATACACCTGCAGCAGAGCCTTGGTTCGGCCGCGGCTATAGGGTCCAAACCCTATATAAACCCTATATAAACGTTACTTCCGCCCGTTGTAGCCGCCATCTTGGTTGTGGTGAAGACACATCCGGTAGAGCCGCCATCTTTTTTGTGGCACCCCCGAAGGCCCCGGGTAGCTGGTTACTCAGGCGCCTCACCAAAATGGCTGCCGCAACCGCACTGCGGCGCGGCACAGCGGGCACACAGCTCCCTCGCGCCGGGAAGCGACGCTGAAAATTGTTCCTGAGCGGCGCCGTTTTCGGGGTCGGGCGCAGGCAGTTGGGTCGACGCCCATGGGTGGTCCTTGTGTTTTCCCGCCTTTTTTGGCCGCCGTCTTTGGAAGGTCGAAGGCGGCTCGACGAGCCGCCATCTTGAGCGGGGCATTAGGTGACTGCCCATACTTCCGGCTGCCATCTTGTTTGTGGCTGAAACCATTTCCTGTTGGGCCGCCATCTTTGTTGTGGCACGGCCGAAGGCACCCCGGTTTTAAAGGGGGGTGCCTGACAAAATCGAGAAAGGAGAAATCAGAAAGGAAAAAATTAGAAAGGAAAACATTAAAAAGGAGAAAAATTAAAAAGAGAAAAATAAAAAATAAAAAATTAAAAAGGAAAAAATTATAGTGGAAAAAATTAGAGAGGAAAAAATGACAAAGGAAAAAATTACAAAGGAAAAATTACTAAGGAAACATTAAAAAATACAAAACAACCGCAAACATAAAAATAAAACATAAATCTAAATAAAAATTTAAAAGTTATTGAAAATAAAATAAAAAGTGAAATCATAACTATAAAATATAAAAGTAAACTAAAAATCGAAAAATTAAAAATTTGAGGAAACATTAAAATATTTTTTAAAAGTCAAAATAAAAAAACATGAAAATCTAAAACACAATAAAATAAAATAGCATGAAAAAATACAACAATAACAACAACAAAGGAATTCAATAAATGCAGCTCTCCCCTCCTTCCACTGCCTAACACAGCTCCAGGAGTGTTCTTGACTGTGATGCAGGGATAGGGAAAACAAACCCAGTGCCTCCCACAAATTCAGGTTTTCTAGACAACCCCCAGTTTTACTGGGAAACCAATTCTAGCCAAGCCAGCAACTCCCCTGGGATGAACATCTGCAGTACCGCGCTGTGTCCACAGGGCGGCAGCACTGGGACGGGCACGGGGCAGAGCTGCAGCACCGCGCTGTGTCCACAGCAGACAGGGACCCCCGAAGAGAACGTGCACAGAAACCCCCTAAAAGAAACGCCCCGAAAGACACCCGGCCGCCGCTTAAAAGAGAACCCCTGCCACCAAGCAAATTCAAACCAAAAAACCCCCTCTGTTTTAAGCTCTATTCCATTATTTCTTTACATTTATTATTTTAATATTGATAATTACCATGTCTTTTTTCTAGTCATATCTATGGATATAATATATAGACTACTGTATATAATATAAGTAATGAGAAATATTATAGATTGCATTTACTTACGATATTATTTTTCATATTTATATTTGTTTTATTATATATATTCATATTTTTGTACTTAGTTTTTAAAATTCGTGTTTATTGCTGTATGTTTTAAACTCTATTAATTCAGTAACCTAAACACGACAGCACCCCAATTAAGCAGAATTACATTAGCCTGGTTTTCTAAGGGAGAAAGTGGTTTTAAATTAAAATAATATTGGTATAATTTCTCTTTCTCTGTTCTTTTGTGGGGTTGGTGGATTTTTTTTTTTTTTTTTTTTTATGTTGTTTGTTTTGTTTCGGATTTCTTTGTTACTAAACAATGAGAGTTACAAGATCAAGTCTACTTTGTTTTCTCGCTACCTGTGAAATACACCTCGACTTCAAGGTAATGTTCCTGATCCTGTAAATGGCTACAATGAGAATTGTTCGGGGGAAAAAGGAAAAAGAAAAAAGAAGGCCCCTTGGTCTTTAGAGCTTTCTCTGTTCAGGATTTCTAATTTAGCAGAAAATACAGAGATTTCTCTAGCTGCACTCTCAATTCTATCCGGACGTGGAGTGGACATGGATTTCATTTGTCACCTCCTCTGTTCCCACCAGCCAAACTTCTACATACTTGGGCTATAAAAAAGTAGATAAAAGAGTAGAGAGAGAGGAAAAAACCAAACCAAACCAAACCAAACCAAACCAAACCAAACCAAACCAAACCAAACCAAACCAAACCAGACCAAACCAAACCAAACCAAAACACACCAACACAAAGAAAACATGAAGAAAAAAAAAAAGTTTTCAAATAAAATTTCAAGTAAAACACAGAAAAAAATAAAATTAAAAAGTTAAAAAGGAAAAATTAGAAAGAAAGAAAATAAAAAGCAAAAATTAAAAGGAAAAAAATAAAAAGGAAAAAAGTAAAAAGGAAAAAAAAAAAAGGAAAAAATAAAAAGGAAAAAATAAAAAGAAAAAAATTAAAAAGGAAAAAATTAAAAAGGAAAAAAATAAAAAGGAAAAAATTAAAAAGGAAAAAATTAAAAAGGAAAAAAATAAAAAGGAAAAAATTAAAAAGGAAAAAGTTAAAGAGAGAAAAAAAGAGGAAAAAATAAAAAGGAAAAAAATAAAAAGGAAAAAATAAAAAGGAAAAAAATAAAAAGGAAAAAATAAAATAGGAAAATTACAAAGGAAAAATTACAAAGGAAAAATTACAAAGGAAAAATTAAAATAGAAAATTTTTTAAAAGAAAAAATTTAAAAATACAAAAAGACATCACTTATTAAAAAAAAACCCTACATAAAAAATTCAAAGTAATTAAAAATAAAGAAAAAAGTATAATCAACTTTACAAAGAGATTCATTATGGCAATTCAACACTTAGCAAGTTTCCCTGGAAATTTACAGACTTGTGGGCATATGGTGCTGAACAATGCCTGATTTACCAACATGAAATTGGTACATTTCCTTGGCAATGTGCCCTGAGCAGTACAAAAATTCCAATCAGCATGGAAAATATGAAAAAAAAAAAATCCTTTACTAAAATGAGAGAGAGGAAAACCAGCAAATCCAAGGAACAAAGAACATCTAAATCCCAGCTTGCCTGGAAAACAAGCTCAGGAATTTCTAACAAGGAAAACTTTTGCAGCTTTGGAGGAATTTGGTGCAAGTTCATGGAATGATGATTTCAAATCTGCTTCCCCTGCTCTGATTTTAAAGGGAAGCGGCATTAAACACGTCAAGTTACTCCTGTCCAAGAAGGATCCCTATTTTGTGTGAGTAACAATCCCAAGAAACTCCAGTCTTACTTGTATTTGACATCTCAAAGTCTCAGCAGAGTTGGGAAGTTTCAATGAAACAAAAGAGCCACAATGCCTGGAACAACAAAATTCTACTTGGCCAAAATCAGGACATTTATTTACAAATCCAGGGAGGAGGAGGAGGAGGATAACACCAGGAACACACTCCAGCTGAAAGTCACCGTTTATTGGAAAAGGCAGGAAATAAAATGGACACTCTCTGGTTCTGCTCCAGCAATTCTCCGGGAGTCGGAGATAAAAGTGGGAACCTCAGACCAGGAAAGGGCATTCCAGGGGCTCTGCCTCGCAGGGGCTCTCTCCTCTTTTGCCAGCTGCCTGCAAGAGGAAAAACAACGGGAGTCAAGTGTCAAACCTGGGCAGGATGTCCTCGGTTGAGGCAGATGGAACAGGCCCCCCCACAGAGTGAGTCCAGGCCGGGTGCCGGGGAGCTCCGGCAATCGGGGGCCGCCCGTGGCACCAAAGGGCTGGAAAAGCAGCCCCGGCTGCCCGGGTTTGGTGCCGGCACACGGCAAGGTCTGGCCACAGGGGCAGCACTCAGTGCTGGGACCGCAGGAGAACGGCCCAAAGCCGGGTCCAACATCCAGCAGTGCAGGCAGCACACCCCGGGAGAAACTCAGGGGGGAGAAGCCCCCCGGATGCTCCCTGCACACTCCACGTTCCCGGCCTTTGGCAGCTGTGCCAGGGCCTCCCTCAGAACACCGACCTCACCGTGCAGCTCCTGCTAAATAGGAGAACCTGGGGAAACCACGCAGAAATCCAGGCATTTCCAGTTCTTGAGAGCCAAAGCGGCAGCAAAATGCGTGCAAACTTCGTGCTGCCGCACGAAGGGAAAACAAACCCAGTGCCTCCCACAAATTCAGGTTTATTAAAAGAATCCCGGTATATTTTCTCTTTCTTTGTTCTCTTAGGCAGTGGGTTTTGGGGCTTTTTAGTGGTTTTTATGGTTGTTTTGTTTTCAGACCCTGAGTCTGAAGGTACTGGTTCTGCTCAGAACAGTTCATTTCCAAAAAGCAGTGAAACTAGGAAAGGTGCTTCCAAGAAAAACGTGGCCTAGGAGACACATGCAGCTGGGTTCCACAGTCCCAGTCCCCCTCCCAAAGGCTCAAGATATTTCTGTACTTGCAGCACAGGACTAGGAATCGGGGTGAACGCAAACTGGTTTGCTGGCTTTTCTTCTGCCAGAGATACAGAGCGGAGCTTTCCTGTTCCTCGGTTTCTTTTGTGTGGTAGCAGGGGTAATTGCAAGTGCTAAGAAAGTGATCAAAAATATCCATAAGCCTTCTTATAGTGATTAAAAATATCCATAAGCCTTACCATAAGGTAAACTCAAGACAATTGCTGCTGCCTCTATTTATCTGTCTTTTGAGTTGCTCACAAGGTGATCCTTCGCAAATGCTGGCGCTGACAAATCCAGCAGATAGATACAGCAGCCCCAGAAGTATGTGTGGGCATTTGTGAGGAGTGATGTGGGCACTTGCCCCCCAGATTCTCATCCGCATGGGAAATAGATGGTTTGACAGGAACAGATCCTGTCTCAGCTTGGCCAGTCCCAGCTGTCTCTTACTAAAGAGTCACAGAGACCAGGAATGCTCAGGCAAGAGGTAATTCCTCAGATTTGCTGGATGTAAATTTGGGAGAAACATGGTAACTCATAGCTTGTACTGCTGGAACTCCCTCAAGATCCAAACCACAGGCTCTGTTCTCCTGTGTGCTGCTACCAGTGGGGCAGAGTGGGGAAATTCATTCTGAGTTTTTGGAGAAAACTTCAAATCTCACAGTAAGTAAGTAAGTAAGTGCTAGGTAGTGTTAGGTAACAAAAAAACCACAAACAAATCCCAAACCCAAAGAAAGGGCTCAAACCTGATCTCAGCAATTCTTTCCATTCGATTCTCTCCTCGCTTCTTTCATCCTGTGAAAGCTCACCCGGCTCTAACATTCTCTGTCCACACAGTAACTCTTTCCAGCCTTGGTCAGTGTCAGAGCCACACACTCAGCTTTGGCTGGACAACCTTCAGCTTCCACAGTCCACTTCCTCAGACTGTTCGCTCCCAACTCTTCCTACCTGCAGTCACAAGATTTTAGTAGAGCAAAACATCAACCTGATTTACCATGATTCATTTATGATTACTATTTCAAGATAAAGTTACAGCAAAAGCATTAAGTCCATTTCCACAGGAGGCAGAAGAAACATGGCTAAAAGTTAAATGAAGATCTGGAGAAGTGAATCAGAACGAACTAGAAACAACTGATCCAATTTCTGAGACAGCCAGAGGAACCTAATGCTGTGCTTGATAAACAGAAAATGCTAACTACCAAGAAAACTGAAGGAAAAGTGGCTAAAGGTCTTGCAGAGCACAAGACAGCAATTACAGGAAGCAGTCCAGTACATGTTACAATGCACTGAATTGCTCTGAGTGGAATAAGCTGTTCTGCAGAAACCATTGAAGCATATTAAGACTTCTCAGAGGTGATTTCAACAAAGAATGATGTAAGGTTAAAACTCACCCTGTGCGGCACCTCTTGCAAGACAGCTGGGCTTTCAAGAGTAAGCGGCTCCTCGTGAATGCGAGCTTGCTTTTCCAGGGTTCCTGGCCTACAGCTGAGATGCCACAGGTTACATCAGGTTACAGAGCACTTCCCACTCTGAAGCCAAAAATCCAAACACAGCACTCCTTTAGAACCCTGAGAGACAGCCGTGGATTCTGGGGATACGGGATACAGTGGAAAATGGCACCAAGACACCAAGAACAGTGCAGTGCTGGCAGGCAGAAGCAGCATCCCTTTGCCAGAAAATGCCATTCTGCAGTCAAGTTAGTGCATGAGAGAATTTTACTGCCATGCAATAAAAAAAGTACTCTAGCAGTGGAATGAAGAAAAAAATCTCCAAACCCTGTCCAGAGTACCAAGGGGAATATCCACAGCAATACAGCAAAATAAATGGGAACTTCAGAAAAAAAAAGAGACATTAAAACCAGTCCAGATGAACAACCACTGTCTATTAGGACAATGCCTGCACAAAAGGACTCTGGTGCGGAGCCTTAATTGAGGATACAGTTTTTAATAACCCCTTTGAAGTGCTATAAACCAACTAAACCCA
Organism: Prinia subflava; assembly: GCF_021018805.1. Classification (NCBI taxonomy): domain Eukaryota; kingdom Metazoa; phylum Chordata; class Aves; order Passeriformes; family Cisticolidae; genus Prinia; species Prinia subflava. The sequence continues at coordinate 94,715 of NW_026961084.1, read as the reverse complement.
AGCACACTTTCATTTTCTAGACAGATTTTAAGACAGCTGAGTGAGAGTCTCAAGCACGTACTCAGTTGTCAGAGTTGCCTTTGCCCATCTTAGCAAGGACAGAGCAGATGTGGCCAGCACAGGGCAGAGCCACCCCAAGTCCTGCCCGAGCCCCTCTGGCCACACTCCCTGCTGATCATGCGGACCCCTAACAGGCTCCAGCCAGGCCTCTTTGGTGCTTGGTTTGTGAACTCTTCCAATCAAATGCGAAGGAACCCTCTAGTGCCCTGGACCTGGTGATATTTTCTGGGCTGGAATGCAACTTCCCACACAAAAGGCAGGCCAGGTTGGTTTGTTTTGGTTCTTTTTCTAGGATGTGCCTTACACAGGTGATGTTCCCTACAGCTGAGCACTGGGATGCCAACAGCACCAATACAGAAAACCACCGTGGGACAGAGCAGCAGAAGACGCTCCCTCCAGCCTTGCCAGAGATGTAACAGGAGCACCCTCAGTGCCATGCCTGGTGAGTGCAGTGGAGCTGGCAGGCTGACCCATAAACATTCTGCACTTACCTTTCAACAGAGTCAGTACGGACACAGAACAAATCCCTCTTGCAGTCGAGATGCCTTGAGGCGTGCATGTATCTGCTGCCAAGGGTCCTGGAGCAGCCAGAGCAGAGTAGGGTTTCTACCATGCTGCAAGCAAGGAATAACATTTATTCAGAAGAAAATAAAAGGAGGCACCTCTCCCCATCCCTTTTCTTAAAAATAAAAAAAAAAATTTTAAATCATGCATTAGAACTTTTTTAACCTTTCATTCATGCTTTACACAGTATAAATGATGAGCACTCATCTTTTAGCCTGAATTTGCATCAGCTCCTCAGGCTGGCTAACCTCAGCAAGACCAAGACCATCAGAATCGCTGAATTGTGGAAGGGGCCTTCAAGCTCACCCCATTCCACCCCCGGCCCTGGGCAGGGACAGCTTCCACTATCCCAGGGTGTTCCAAGCCCCGTCCAACCTGGCCTTGGGCACTTCCAGGGACACAGGGGCAGCCACAGCTTCTCTGGGGAACCTGTACCACGGCCTCACCGCCCTCGCAGGGAAAAATTTCTTCCCGACATTTAATCTAAAGCTGCCTCCCTTGTCCATCACTACATGTCCTTGTGAGAAATCCCTCTCCCTTAGGCCATACGCGGCTTGTACAGCCCACCCCAGATAAGTGCTCCAGGGGCTCTCGGGCCACACGAGCGCTCCGGGCCCTTTGCCGGTCCCCAGCGCCGGGAACCCCGACTCCCCCGGGACTGTGTCCAGCCAGGCCCGGCCCTCACCATCCGCACTCTCCGGGGAGCTCGGAGCCCTTCCGCCCCGGGTCCGCGGCGACGCTGGCGGCCGCAGCTGCGGCGGGAGGCAGGGCAGGAGGCACGGCGGCAGCGACCGCGGCGGCACGGGGGTGGCAGCGCTGGTACTCACTGCGCAGCAGGATGGGACCGCTGTCCTCGACACTGAACCCCAGGTGCGGGTGTCGCCCACGGGGCGCCCGCAGCCGGCGCACATGAACACCATGGGCGTGGGGGCCGCGTCCGCCCGCCGCTCCTGCTGCTGCTGGGCCCGGTCGGCGCCCGGCTGCAGCAGCGACAGCGAGCGCTCCAGCTCCGGGCACAGCGCCATCGCGTCCCGGCCGCCCGCCCGCCGACCGGCCGGCAGAGAGCCCGACAGCGCCTTGGAATCGCCCGCCGAGAAGGCGGCAGTGACGGCGCACACCGCCCCGGGACCGCCCCGGGACCGCCCCGGAACTGCTCCCGTTTTTTCTTCCTCTTTTTTTTTTTTTTTTTTTTTTTTTTTCCCCTCTTCCTTCTGTCAAACAAAGAGGAAAGATGTCTCGAATACACCTGCAGCAGAGCCTTGGTTCGGCCGCGGCTATAGGGTCCAAACCCTATATAAACCCTATATAAACGTTACTTCCGCCCGTTGTAGCCGCCATCTTGGTTGTGGTGAAGACACATCCGGTAGAGCCGCCATCTTTTTTGTGGCACCCCCGAAGGCCCCGGGTAGCTGGTTACTCAGGCGCCTCACCAAAATGGCTGCCGCAACCGCACTGCGGCGCGGCACAGCGGGCACACAGCTCCCTCGCGCCGGGAAGCGACGCTGAAAATTGTTCCTGAGCGGCGCCGTTTTCGGGGTCGGGCGCAGGCAGTTGGGTCGACGCCCATGGGTGGTCCTTGTGTTTTCCCGCCTTTTTTGGCCGCCGTCTTTGGAAGGTCGAAGGCGGCTCGACGAGCCGCCATCTTGAGCGGGGCATTAGGTGACTGCCCATACTTCCGGCTGCCATCTTGTTTGTGGCTGAAACCATTTCCTGTTGGGCCGCCATCTTTGTTGTGGCACGGCCGAAGGCACCCCGGTTTTAAAGGGGGGTGCCTGACAAAATCGAGAAAGGAGAAATCAGAAAGGAAAAAATTAGAAAGGAAAACATTAAAAAGGAGAAAAATTAAAAAGAGAAAAATAAAAAATAAAAAATTAAAAAGGAAAAAATTATAGTGGAAAAAATTAGAGAGGAAAAAATGACAAAGGAAAAAATTACAAAGGAAAAATTACTAAGGAAACATTAAAAAATACAAAACAACCGCAAACATAAAAATAAAACATAAATCTAAATAAAAATTTAAAAGTTATTGAAAATAAAATAAAAAGTGAAATCATAACTATAAAATATAAAAGTAAACTAAAAATCGAAAAATTAAAAATTTGAGGAAACATTAAAATATTTTTTAAAAGTCAAAATAAAAAAACATGAAAATCTAAAACACAATAAAATAAAATAGCATGAAAAAATACAACAATAACAACAACAAAGGAATTCAATAAATGCAGCTCTCCCCTCCTTCCACTGCCTAACACAGCTCCAGGAGTGTTCTTGACTGTGATGCAGGGATAGGGAAAACAAACCCAGTGCCTCCCACAAATTCAGGTTTTCTAGACAACCCCCAGTTTTACTGGGAAACCAATTCTAGCCAAGCCAGCAACTCCCCTGGGATGAACATCTGCAGTACCGCGCTGTGTCCACAGGGCGGCAGCACTGGGACGGGCACGGGGCAGAGCTGCAGCACCGCGCTGTGTCCACAAGGCGGCAGCACTGGGACGGGCCCGGGGCAGAGCTGCAGTACCGCGCTGTGTCCACAAGGCGGCAGCACTGGGACGGGCCCGGGGCAGAGCTGCAGTACCGCGCTGTGTCCACAGCAGACAGGGACCCCCGAAGAGAACGTGCACAGAAACCCCCTAAAAGAAACGCCCCGAAAGACACCCGGCCGCCGCTTAAAAGAGAACCCCTGCCACCAAGCAAATTCAAACCAAAAAACCCCCTCTGTTTTAAGCTCTATTCCATTATTTCTTTACATTTATTATTTTAATATTGATAATTACCATGTCTTTTTTCTAGTCATATCTATGGATATAATATATAGACTACTGTATATAATATAAGTAATGAGAAATATTATAGATTGCATTTACTTACGATATTATTTTTCATATTTATATTTGTTTTATTATATATATTCATATTTTTGTACTTAGTTTTTAAAATTCGTGTTTATTGCTGTATGTTTTAAACTCTATTAATTCAGTAACCTAAACACGACAGCACCCCAATTAAGCAGAATTACATTAGCCTGGTTTTCTAAGGGAGAAAGTGGTTTTAAATTAAAATAATATTGGTATAATTTCTCTTTCTCTGTTCTTTTGTGGGGTTGGTGGATTTTTTTTTTTTTTTTTTTTTATGTTGTTTGTTTTGTTTCGGATTTCTTTGTTACTAAACAATGAGAGTTACAAGATCAAGTCTACTTTGTTTTCTCGCTACCTGTGAAATACACCTCGACTTCAAGGTAATGTTCCTGATCCTGTAAATGGCTACAATGAGAATTGTTCGGGGGAAAAAGGAAAAAGAAAAAAGAAGGCCCCTTGGTCTTTAGAGCTTTCTCTGTTCAGGATTTCTAATTTAGCAGAAAATACAGAGATTTCTCTAGCTGCACTCTCAATTCTATCCGGACGTGGAGTGGACATGGATTTCATTTGTCACCTCCTCTGTTCCCACCAGCCAAACTTCTACATACTTGGGCTATAAAAAAGTAGATAAAAGAGTAGAGAGAGAGGAAAAAACCAAACCAAACCAAACCAAACCAAACCAAACCAAACCAAACCAGACCAAACCAAACCAAACCAAACCAAACCAAAACACACCAACACAAAGAAAACATGAAGAAAAAAAAAAAGTTTTCAAATAAAATTTCAAGTAAAACACAGAAAAAAATAAAATTAAAAAGTTAAAAAGGAAAAATTAGAAAGAAAGAAAATAAAAAGCAAAAATTAAAAGGAAAAAAATAAAAAGGAAAAAAGTAAAAAGGAAAAAAATAAAAAGGAAAAAATAAAAAGGAAAAAATAAAAAGAAAAAAATTAAAAAGGAAAAAATTAAAAAGGAAAAAAATAAAAAGGAAAAAATTAAAAAGGAAAAAATTAAAAAGGAAAAAAATAAAAAGGAAAAAATTAAAAAGGAAAAAGTTAAAGAGAGAAAAAAAGAGGAAAAAATAAAAAGGAAAAAAATAAAAAGGAAAAAATAAAAAGGAAAAAAATAAAAAGGAAAAAATAAAATAGGAAAATTACAAAGGAAAAATTACAAAGGAAAAATTACAAAGGAAAAATTAAAATAGAAAATTTTTTAAAAGAAAAAATTTAAAAATACAAAAAGACATCACTTATTAAAAAAAAACCCTACATAAAAAATTCAAAGTAATTAAAAATAAAGAAAAAAGTATAATCAACTTTACAAAGAGATTCATTATGGCAATTCAACACTTAGCAAGTTTCCCTGGAAATTTACAGACTTGTGGGCATATGGTGCTGAACAATGCCTGATTTACCAACATGAAATTGGTACATTTCCTTGGCAATGTGCCCTGAGCAGTACAAAAATTCCAATCAGCATGGAAAATATGAAAAAAAAAAAATCCTTTACTAAAATGAGAGAGAGGAAAACCAGCAAATCCAAGGAACAAAGAACATCTAAATCCCAGCTTGCCTGGAAAACAAGCTCAGGAATTTCTAACAAGGAAAACTTTTGCAGCTTTGGAGGAATTTGGTGCAAGTTCATGGAATGATGATTTCAAATCTGCTTCCCCTGCTCTGATTTTAAAGGGAAGCGGCATTAAACACGTCAAGTTACTCCTGTCCAAGAAGGATCCCTATTTTGTGTGAGTAACAATCCCAAGAAACTCCAGTCTTACTTGTATTTGACATCTCAAAGTCTCAGCAGAGTTGGGAAGTTTCAATGAAACAAAAGAGCCACAATGCCTGGAACAACAAAATTCTACTTGGCCAAAATCAGGACATTTATTTACAAATCCAGGGAGGAGGAGGAGGAGGATAACACCAGGAACACACTCCAGCTGAAAGTCACCGTTTATTGGAAAAGGCAGGAAATAAAATGGACACTCTCTGGTTCTGCTCCAGCAATTCTCCGGGAGTCGGAGATAAAAGTGGGAACCTCAGACCGGGACAGGGCATTCCAGGGGCTCTGCCTCGCAGGGGCTCTCTCCTCTTTTGCCAGCTGCCTGCAAGAGGAAAAACAACGGGAGTCAAGTGTCAAACCTGGGCAGGATGTCCTCGGTTGAGGCAGATGGAACAGGCCCCCCCACAGAGTGAGTCCAGGCCGGGTGCCGGGGAGCTCCGGCAATCGGGGGCCGCCCGTGGCACCAAAGGGCTGGAAAAGCAGCCCCGGCTGCCCGGGTTTGGTGCCGGCACACGGCAAGGTCTGGCCACAGGGGCAGCACTCAGTGCTGGGACCGCAGGAGAACGGCCCAAAGCCGGGTCCAACATCCAGCAGTGCAGGCAGCACACCCCGGGAGAAACTCAGGGGGGAGAAGCCCCCCGGATGCTCCCTGCACACTCCACGTTCCCGGCCTTTGGCAGCTGTGCCAGGGCCTCCCTCAGAACACCGACCTCACCGTGCAGCTCCTGCTAAATAGGAGAACCTGGGGAAACCACGCAGAAATCCAGGCATTTCCAGTTCTTGAGAGCCAAAGCGGCAGCAAAATGCGTGCAAACTTCGTGCTGCCGCACGAAGGGAAAACAAACCCAGTGCCTCCCACAAATTCAGGTTTATTAAAAGAATCCCGGTATATTTTCTCTTTCTTTGTTCTCTTAGGCAGTGGGTTTTGGGGCTTTTTAGTGGTTTTTATGGTTGTTTTGTTTTCAGACCCTGAGTCTGAAGGTACTGGTTCTGCTCAGAACAGTTCATTTCCAAAAAGCAGTGAAACTAGGAAAGGTGCTTCCAAGAAAAACGTGGCCTAGGAGACACATGCAGCTGGGTTCCACAGTCCCAGTCCCCCTCCCAAAGGCTCAAGATATTTCTGTACTTGCAGCACAGGACTAGGAATCGGGGTGAACGCAAACTGGTTTGCTGGCTTTTCTTCTGCCAGAGATACAGAGCGGAGCTTTCCTGTTCCTCGGTTTCTTTTGTGTGGTAGCAGGGGTAATTGCAAGTGCTAAGAAAGTGATCAAAAATATCCATAAGCCTTCTTATAGTGATTAAAAATATCCATAAGCCTTACCATAAGGTAAACTCAAGACAATTGCTGCTGCCTCTATTTATCTGTCTTTTGAGTTGCTCACAAGGTGATCCTTCGCAAATGCTGGCGCTGACAAATCCAGCAGATAGATACAGCAGCCCCAGAAGTATGTGTGGGCATTTGTGAGGAGTGATGTGGGCACTTGCCCCCCAGATTCTCATCCGCATGGGAAATAGATGGTTTGACAGGAACAGATCCTGTCTCAGCTTGGCCAGTCCCAGCTGTCTCTTACTAAAGAGTCACAGAGACCAGGAATGCTCAGGCAAGAGGTAATTCCTCAGATTTGCTGGATGTAAATTTGGGAGAAACATGGTAACTCATAGCTTGTACTGCTGGAACTCCCTCAAGATCCAAACCACAGGCTCTGTTCTCCTGTGTGCTGCTACCAGTGGGGCAGAGTGGGGAAATTCATTCTGAGTTTTTGGAGAAAACTTCAAATCTCACAGTAAGTAAGTAAGTAAGTGCTAGGTAGTGTTAGGTAACAAAAAAACCACAAACAAATCCCAAACCCAAAGAAAGGGCTCAAACCTGATCTCAGCAATTCTTTCCATTCGATTCTCTCCTCGCTTCTTTCATCCTGTGAAAGCTCACCCGGCTCTAACATTCTCTGTCCACACAGTAACTCTTTCCAGCCTTGGTCAGTGTCAGAGCCACACACTCAGCTTTGGCTGGACAACCTTCAGCTTCCACAGTCCACTTCCTCAGACTGTTCGCTCCCAACTCTTCCTACCTGCAGTCACAAGATTTTAGTAGAGCAAAACATCAACCTGATTTACCATGATTCATTTATGATTACTATTTCAAGATAAAGTTACAGCAAAAGCATTAAGTCCATTTCCACAGGAGGCAGAAGAAACATGGCTAAAAGTTAAATGAAGATCTGGAGAAGTGAATCAGAACGAACTAGAAACAACTGATCCAATTTCTGAGACAGCCAGAGGAACCTAATGCTGTGCTTGATAAACAGAAAATGCTAACTACCAAGAAAACTGAAGGAAAAGTGGCTAAAGGTCTTGCAGAGCACAAGACAGCAATTACAGGAAGCAGTCCAGTACATGTTACAATGCACTGAATTGCTCTGAGTGGAATAAGCTGTTCTGCAGAAACCATTGAAGCATATTAAGACTTCTCAGAGGTGATTTCAACAAAGAATGATGTAAGGTTAAAACTCACCCTGTGCGGCACCTCTTGCAAGACAGCTGGGCTTTCAAGAGTAAGCGGCTCCTCGTGAATGCGAGCTTGCTTTTCCAGGGTTCCTGGCCTACAGCTGAGATGCCACAGGTTACATCAGGTTACAGAGCACTTCCCACTCTGAAGCCAAAAATCCAAACACAGCACTCCTTTAGAACCCTGAGAGACAGCCGTGGATTCTGGGGATACGGGATACAGTGGAAAATGGCACCAAGACACCAAGAACAGTGCAGTGCTGGCAGGCAGAAGCAGCATCCCTTTGCCAGAAAATGCCATTCTGCAGCCAAGTTAGTGCATGAGAGAATTTTACTGCCATGCAATAAAAAAAGTACTCTAGCAGTGGAATGAAGAAAAAAATCTCCAAACCCTGTCCAGAGTACCAAGGGGAATATCCACAGCAATACAGCAAAATAAATGGGAACTTCAGAAAAAAAAAGAGACATTAAAACCAGTCCAGATGAACAACCACTGTCTATTAGGACAATGCCTGCACAAAAGGACTCTGGTGCGGAGCCTTAATTGAGGATACAGTTTTTAATAACCCCTTTGAAGTGCTATAAACCAACTAAACCCAAGCACACTTTCATTTTCTAGACAGATTTTAAGACAGCTGAGTGAGAGTCTCAAGCACGTACTCAGTTGTCAGAGTTGCCTTTGCCCATCTTAGCAAGGACAGAGCAGATGTGGCCAGCACAGGGCAGAGCCACCCCGAGTCCTGCCCGAGCCCCTCTGGCCACACTCCCTGCTGATCATGCGGACCCCTAACAGGCTCCAGCCAGGCCTCTTTGGTGCTTGGTTTGTGAACTCTTCCAATCAAATGCGAAGGAACCCTCTAGTGCCCTGGACCTGGTGATATTTTCTGGGCTGGAATGCAACTTCCCACACAAAAGGCAGGCCAGGTTGGTTTGTTTTGGTTCTTTTTCTAGGATGTGCCTTACACAGGTGATGTTCCCTACAGCTGAGCACTGGGATGCCAACAGCACCAATACAGAAAACCACCGTGGGACAGAGCAGCAGAAGACGCTCCCTCCAGCCTTGCCAGAGATGTAACAGGAGCACCCTCAGTGCCATGCCTGGTGAGTGCAGTGGAGCTGGCAGGCTGACCCATAAACATTCTGCACTTACCTTTCAACAGAGTCAGTACGGACACAGAACAAATCCCTCTTGCAGTCGAGATGCCTTGAGGCGTGCATGTATCTGCTGCCAAGGGTCCTGGAGCAGCCAGAGCAGAGTAGGGTTTCTACCATGCTGCAAGCAAGGAATAACATTTATTCAGAAGAAAATAAAAGGAGGCACCTCTCCCCATCCCTTTTCTTAAAAATAAAAAAAAAAATTTTAAATCATGCATTAGAACTTTTTTAACCTTTCATTCATGCTTTACACAGTATAAATGATGAGCACTCATCTTTTAGCCTGAATTTGCATCAGCTCCTCAGGCTGGCTAACCTCAGCAAGACCAAGACCATCAGAATCGCTGAATTGTGGAAGGGGCCTTCAAGCTCACCCCATTCCACCCCCGGCCCTGGGCAGGGACAGCTTCCACTATCCCAGGGTGTTCCAAGCCCCGTCCAACCTGGCCTTGGGCACTTCCAGGGACACAGGGGCAGCCACAGCTTCTCTGGGGAACCTGTACCACGGCCTCACCGCCCTCGCAGGGAAAAATTTCTTCCCGACATTTAATCTAAAGCTGCCTCCCTTGTCCATCACTACATGTCCTTGTGAGAAATCCCTCTCCCTTAGGCCATACGCGGCTTGTACAGCCCACCCCAGATAAGTGCTCCAGGGGCTCTCGGGCCACACGAGCGCTCCGGGCCCTTTGCCGGTCCCCAGCGCCGGGAACCCCGACTCCCCCGGGACTGTGTCCAGCCAGGCCCGGCCCTCACCATCCGCACTCTCCGGGGAGCTCGGAGCCCTTCCGCCCCGGGTCCGCGGCGACGCTGGCGGCCGCAGCTGCGGCGGGAGGCAGGGCAGGAGGCACGGCGGCAGCGACCGCGGCGGCACGGGGGTGGCAGCGCTGGTACTCACTGCGCAGCAGGATGGGACCGCTGTCCTCGACACTGAACCCCAGGTGCGGGTGTCGCCCACGGGGCGCCCGCAGCCGGCGCACATGAACACCATGGGCGTGGGGGCCGCGTCCGCCCGCCGCTCCTGCTGCTGCTGGGCCCGGTCGGCGCCCGGCTGCAGCAGCGACAGCGAGCGCTCCAGCTCCGGGCACAGCGCCATCGCGTCCCGGCCGCCCGCCCGCCGACCGGCCGGCAGAGAGCCCGACAGCGCCTTGGAATCGCCCGCCGAGAAGGCGGCAGTGACGGCGCACACCGCCCCGGGACCGCCCCGGGACCGCCCCGGAACTGCTCCCGTTTTTTCTTCCTCTTTTTTTTTTTTTTTTTTTTTTTTTCCCCTCTTCCTTCTGTCAAACAAAGAGGAAAGATGTCTCGAATACACCTGCAGCAGAGCCTTGGTTCGGCCGCGGCTATAGGGTCCAAACCCTATATAAACCCTATATAAACGTTACTTCCGCCCGTTGTAGCCGCCATCTTGGTTGTGGTGAAGACACATCCGGTAGAGCCGCCATCTTTTTTGTGGCAGCCCCGAAGGCCCCGGGTAGCTGGTTACTCAGGCGCCTCACCAAAATGGCTGCCGCAACCGCACCGCGGCGCGGCACAGCGGGCACACAGCTCCCTCGCGCCGGGAAGCGACGCTGAAAATTGTTCCTGAGCGGCGCCGTTTTCGGGGTCGGGCGCAGGCAGTTGGGTCGACGCCCATGGGTGGTCCTTGTGTTTTCCCGCCTTTTTTGGCCGCCGTCTTTGGAAGGTCGAAGGCGGCTCGACGAGCCGCCATCTTGAGCGGGGCATTAGGTGACTGCCCATACTTCCGGCTGCCATCTTGTTTGTGGCTGAAACCATTTCCTGTTGGGCCGCCATCTTTGTTGTGGCACGGCCGAAGGCACCCCGGTTTTAAAGGGGGGTGCCTGACAAAATCGAGAAAGGAGAAATCAGAAAGGAAAAAATTAGAAAGGAAAACATTAAAAAGGAGAAAAATTAAAAAGAGAAAAATAAAAAATAAAAAATTAAAAAGGAAAAAATTATAGTGGAAAAAATTAGAGAGGAAAAAATGACAAAGGAAAAAATTACAAAGGAAAAATTACTAAGGAAACATTAAAAAATACAAAACAACCGCAAACATAAAAATAAAACATAAATCTAAATAAAAATTTAAAAGTTATTGAAAATAAAATAAAAAGTGAAATCATAACTATAAAATATAAAAGTAAACTAAAAATCGAAAAATTAAAAATTTGAGGAAACATTAAAATATTTTTTAAAAGTCAAAATAAAAAAACATGAAAATCTAAAACACAATAAAATAAAATAGCATGAAAAAATACAACAATAACAACAACAAAGGAATTCAATAAATGCAGCTCTCCCCTCCTTCCACTGCCTAACACAGCTCCAGGAGTGTTCTTGACTGTGATGCAGGGATAGGGAAAACAAACCCAGTGCCTCCCACAAATTCAGGTTTTCTAGACAACCCCCAGATTTACTGGAAAACCAATTCTAGCCAAGCCAGCAACTCCCCTGGGATGAACATCTGCAGTACCGCGCTGTGTCCACAGGGCGGCAGCACTGGGACGGGCACGGGGCAGAGCTGCAGCACCGCGCTGTGTCCACAAGGCGGCAGCACTGGGACGGGCCCGGGGCAGAGCTGCAGTACCGCGCTGTGTCCACAAGGCGGCAGCACTGGGACGGGCCCGGGGCAGAGCTGCAGTACCGCGCTGTGTCCACAGCAGACAGGGACCCCCGAAGAGAACGTGCACAGAAACCCCCTAAAAGAAACGCCCCGAAAGACACCCGGCCGCCGCTTAAAAGAGAACCCCTGCCACCAAGCAAATTCAAACCAAAAAACCCCCTCTGTTTTAAGCTCTATTCCATTATTTCTTTACATTTATTATTTTAATATTGATAATTACCATGTCTTTTTTCTAGTCATATCTATGGATATAATATATAGACTACTGTATATAATATAAGTAATGAGAAATATTATAGATTGCATTTACTTACGATATTATTTTTCATATTTATATTTGTTTTATTATATATATTCATATTTTTGTACTTAGTTTTTAAAATTCGTGTTTATTGCTGTATGTTTTAAACTCTATTAATTCAGTAACCTAAACACGACAGCACCCCAATTAAGCAGAATTACATTAGCCTGGTTTTCTAAGGGAGAAAGTGGTTTTAAATTAAAATAATATTGGTATAATTTCTCTTTCTCTGTTCTTTTGTGGGGTTGGTGGATTTTTTTTTTTTTTTTTTTTTATGTTGTTTGTTTTGTTTCGGATTTCTTTGTTACTAAACAATGAGAGTTACAAGATCAAGTCTACTTTGTTTTCTCGCTACCTGTGAAATACACCTCGACTTCAAGGTAATGTTCCTGATCCTGTAAATGGCTACAATGAGAATTGTTCGGGGGAAAAAGGAAAAAGAAAAAAGAAGGCCCCTTGGTCTTTAGAGCTTTCTCTGTTCAGGATTTCTAATTTAGCAGAAAATACAGAGATTTCTCTAGCTGCACTCTCAATTCTATCCGGACGTGGAGTGGACATGGATTTCATTTGTCACCTCCTCTGTTCCCACCAGCCAAACTTCTACATACTTGGGCTATAAAAAAGTAGATAAAAGAGTAGAGAGAGAGGAAAAAACCAAACCAAACCAAACCAAACCAAACCAAACCAAACCAGACCAAACCAAACCAAACCAAACCAAACCAAAACACACCAACACAAAGAAAACATGAAGAAAAAAAAAAAGTTTTCAAATAAAATTTCAAGTAAAACACAGAAAAAAATAAAATTAAAAAGTTAAAAAGGAAAAATTAGAAAGAAAGAAAATAAAAAGCAAAAATTAAAAGGAAAAAAATAAAAAGGAAAAAAGTAAAAAGGAAAAAAATAAAAAGGAAAAAATAAAAAGGAAAAAATAAAAAGAAAAAAATTAAAAAGGAAAAAATTAAAAAGGAAAAAAATAAAAAGGAAAAAATTAAAAAGGAAAAAATTAAAAAGGAAAAAAATAAAAAGGAAAAAATTAAAAAGGAAAAAGTTAAAGAGAGAAAAAAAGAGGAAAAAATAAAAAGGAAAAAAATAAAAAGGAAAAAATAAAAAGGAAAAAAATAAAAAGGAAAAAATAAAATAGGAAAATTACAAAGGAAAAATTACAAAGGAAAAATTACAAAGGAAAAATTAAAATAGAAAATTTTTTAAAAGAAAAAATTTAAAAATACAAAAAGACATCACTTATTAAAAAAAAACCCTACATAAAAAATTCAAAGTAATTAAAAATAAAGAAAAAAGTATAATCAACTTTACAAAGAGATTCATTATGGCAATTCAACACTTAGCAAGTTTCCCTGGAAATTTACAGACTTGTGGGCATATGGTGCTGAACAATGCCTGATTTACCAACATGAAATTGGTACATTTCCTTGGCAATGTGCCCTGAGCAGTACAAAAATTCCAATCAGCATGGAAAATATGAAAAAAAAAAAATCCTTTACTAAAATGAGAGAGAGGAAAACCAGCAAATCCAAGGAACAAAGAACATCTAAATCCCAGCTTGCCTGGAAAACAAGCTCAGGAATTTCTAACAAGGAAAACTTTTGCAGCTTTGGAGGAATTTGGTGCAAGTTCATGGAATGATGATTTCAAATCTGCTTCCCCTGCTCTGATTTTAAAGGGAAGCGGCATTAAACACGTCAAGTTACTCCTGTCCAAGAAGGATCCCTATTTTGTGTGAGTAACAATCCCAAGAAACTCCAGTCTTACTTGTATTTGACATCTCAAAGTCTCAGCAGAGTTGGGAAGTTTCAATGAAACAAAAGAGCCACAATGCCTGGAACAACAAAATTCTACTTGGCCAAAATCAGGACATTTATTTACAAATCCAGGGAGGAGGAGGAGGAGGATAACACCAGGAACACACTCCAGCTGAAAGTCACCGTTTATTGGAAAAGGCAGGAAATAAAATGGACACTCTCTGGTTCTGCTCCAGCAATTCTCCGGGAGTCGGAGATAAAAGTGGGAACCTCAGACCGGGACAGGGCATTCCAGGGGCTCTGCCTCGCAGGGGCTCTCTCCTCTTTTGCCAGCTGCCTGCAAGAGGAAAAACAACGGGAGTCAAGTGTCAAACCTGGGCAGGATGTCCTCGGTTGAGGCAGATGGAACAGGCCCCCCCACAGAGTGAGTCCAGGCCGGGTGCCGGGGAGCTCCGGCAATCGGGGGCCGCCCGTGGCACCAAAGGGCTGGAAAAGCAGCCCCGGCTGCCCGGGTTTGGTGCCGGCACACGGCAAGGTCTGGCCACAGGGGCAGCACTCAGTGCTGGGACCGCAGGAGAACGGCCCAAAGCCGGGTCCAACATCCAGCAGTGCAGGCAGCACACCCCGGGAGAAACTCAGGGGGGAGAAGCCCCCCGGATGCTCCCTGCACACTCCACGTTCCCGGCCTTTGGCAGCTGTGCCAGGGCCTCCCTCAGAACACCGACCTCACCGTGCAGCTCCTGCTAAATAGGAGAACCTGGGGAAACCACGCAGAAATCCAGGCATTTCCAGTTCTTGAGAGCCAAAGCGGCAGCAAAATGCGTGCAAACTTCGTGCTGCCGCACGAAGGGAAAACAAACCCAGTGCCTCCCACAAATTCAGGTTTATTAAAAGAATCCCGGTATATTTTCTCTTTCTTTGTTCTCTTAGGCAGTGGGTTTTGGGGCTTTTTAGTGGTTTTTATGGTTGTTTTGTTTTCAGACCCTGAGTCTGAAGGTACTGGTTCTGCTCAGAACAGTTCATTTCCAAAAAGCAGTGAAACTAGGAAAGGTGCTTCCAAGAAAAACGTGGCCTAGGAGACACATGCAGCTGGGTTCCACAGTCCCAGTCCCCCTCCCAAAGGCTCAAGATATTTCTGTACTTGCAGCACAGGACTAGGAATCGGGGTGAACGCAAACTGGTTTGCTGGCTTTTCTTCTGCCAGAGATACAGAGCGGAGCTTTCCTGTTCCTCGGTTTCTTTTGTGTGGTAGCAGGGGTAATTGCAAGTGCTAAGAAAGTGATCAAAAATATCCATAAGCCTTCTTATAGTGATTAAAAATATCCATAAGCCTTACCATAAGGTAAACTCAAGACAATTGCTGCTGCCTCTATTTATCTGTCTTTTGAGTTGCTCACAAGGTGATCCTTCGCAAATGCTGGCGCTGACAAATCCAGCAGATAGATACAGCAGCCCCAGAAGTATGTGTGGGCATTTGTGAGGAGTGATGTGGGCACTTGCCCCCCAGATTCTCATCCGCATGGGAAATAGATGGTTTGACAGGAACAGATCCTGTCTCAGCTTGGCCAGTCCCAGCTGTCTCTTACTAAAGAGTCACAGAGACCAGGAATGCTCAGGCAAGAGGTAATTCCTCAGATTTGCTGGATGTAAATTTGGGAGAAACATGGTAACTCATAGCTTGTACTGCTGGAACTCCCTCAAGATCCAAACCACAGGCTCTGTTCTCCTGTGTGCTGCTACCAGTGGGGCAGAGTGGGGAAATTCATTCTGAGTTTTTGGAGAAAACTTCAAATCTCACAGTAAGTAAGTAAGTAAGTGCTAGGTAGTGTTAGGTAACAAAAAAACCACAAACAAATCCCAAACCCAAAGAAAGGGCTCAAACCTGATCTCAGCAATTCTTTCCATTCGATTCTCTCCTCGCTTCTTTCATCCTGTGAAAGCTCACCCGGCTCTAACATTCTCTGTCCACACAGTAACTCTTTCCAGCCTTGGTCAGTGTCAGAGCCACACACTCAGCTTTGGCTGGACAACCTTCAGCTTCCACAGTCCACTTCCTCAGACTGTTCGCTCCCAACTCTTCCTACCTGCAGTCACAAGATTTTAGTAGAGCAAAACATCAACCTGATTTACCATGATTCATTTATGATTACTATTTCAAGATAAAGTTACAGCAAAAGCATTAAGTCCATTTCCACAGGAGGCAGAAGAAACATGGCTAAAAGTTAAATGAAGATCTGGAGAAGTGAATCAGAACGAACTAGAAACAACTGATCCAATTTCTGAGACAGCCAGAGGAACCTAATGCTGTGCTTGATAAACAGAAAATGCTAACTACCAAGAAAACTGAAGGAAAAGTGGCTAAAGGTCTTGCAGAGCACAAGACAGCAATTACAGGAAGCAGTCCAGTACATGTTACAATGCACTGAATTGCTCTGAGTGGAATAAGCTGTTCTGCAGAAACCATTGAAGCATATTAAGACTTCTCAGAGGTGATTTCAACAAAGAATGATGTAAGGTTAAAACTCACCCTGTGCGGCACCTCTTGCAAGACAGCTGGGCTTTCAAGAGTAAGCGGCTCCTCGTGAATGCGAGCTTGCTTTTCCAGGGTTCCTGGCCTACAGCTGAGATGCCACAGGTTACATCAGGTTACAGAGCACTTCCCACTCTGAAGCCAAAAATCCAAACACAGCACTCCTTTAGAACCCTGAGAGACAGCCGTGGATTCTGGGGATACGGGATACAGTGGAAAATGGCACCAAGACACCAAGAACAGTGCAGTGCTGGCAGGCAGAAGCAGCATCCCTTTGCCAGAAAATGCCATTCTGCAGCCAAGTTAGTGCATGAGAGAATTTTACTGCCATGCAATAAAAAAAGTACTCTAGCAGTGGAATGAAGAAAAAAATCTCCAAACCCTGTCCAGAGTACCAAGGGGAATATCCACAGCAATACAGCAAAATAAATGGGAACTTCAGAAAAAAAAAGAGACATTAAAACCAGTCCAGATGAACAACCACTGTCTATTAGGACAATGCCTGCACAAAAGGACTCTGGTGCGGAGCCTTAATTGAGGATACAGTTTTTAATAACCCCTTTGAAGTGCTATAAACCAACTAAACCCAAGCACACTTTCATTTTCTAGACAGATTTTAAGACAGCTGAGTGAGAGTCTCAAGCACGTACTCAGTTGTCAGAGTTGCCTTTGCCCATCTTAGCAAGGACAGAGCAGATGTGGCCAGCACAGGGCAGAGCCACCCCAAGTCCTGCCCGAGCCCCTCTGGCCACACTCCCTGCTGATCATGCGGACCCCTAACAGGCTCCAGCCAGGCCTCTTTGGTGCTTGGTTTGTGAACTCTTCCAATCAAATGCGAAGGAACCCTCTAGTGCCCTGGACCTGGTGATATTTTCTGGGCTGGAATGCAACTTCCCACACAAAAGGCAGGCCAGGTTGGTTTGTTTTGGTTCTTTTTCTAGGATGTGCCTTACACAGGTGATGTTCCCTACAGCTGAGCACTGGGATGCCAACAGCACCAATACAGAAAACCACCGTGGGACAGAGCAGCAGAAGACGCTCCCTCCAGCCTTGCCAGAGATGTAACAGGAGCACCCTCAGTGCCATGCCTGGTGAGTGCAGTGGAGCTGGCAGGCTGACCCATAAACATTCTGCACTTACCTTTCAACAGAGTCAGTACGGACACAGAACAAATCCCTCTTGCAGTCGAGATGCCTTGAGGCGTGCATGTATCTGCTGCCAAGGGTCCTGGAGCAGCCAGAGCAGAGTAGGGTTTCTACCATGCTGCAAGCAAGGAATAACATTTATTCAGAAGAAAATAAAAGGAGGCACCTCTCCCCATCCCTTTTCTTAAAAATAAAAAAAAAAATTTTAAATCATGCATTAGAACTTTTTTAACCTTTCATTCATGCTTTACACAGTATAAATGATGAGCACTCATCTTTTAGCCTGAATTTGCATCAGCTCCTCAGGCTGGCTAACCTCAGCAAGACCAAGACCATCAGAATCGCTGAATTGTGGAAGGGGCCTTCAAGCTCACCCCATTCCACCCCCGGCCCTGGGCAGGGACAGCTTCCACTATCCCAGGGTGTTCCAAGCCCCGTCCAACCTGGCCTTGGGCACTTCCAGGGACACAGGGGCAGCCACAGCTTCTCTGGGGAACCTGTACCACGGCCTCACCGCCCTCGCAGGGAAAAATTTCTTCCCGACATTTAATCTAAAGCTGCCTCCCTTGTCCATCACTACATGTCCTTGTGAGAAATCCCTCTCCCTTAGGCCATACGCGGCTTGTACAGCCCACCCCAGATAAGTGCTCCAGGGGCTCTCGGGCCACACGAGCGCTCCGGGCCCTTTGCCGGTCCCCAGCGCCGGGAACCCCGACTCCCCCGGGACTGTGTCCAGCCAGGCCCGGCCCTCACCATCCGCACTCTCCGGGGAGCTCGGAGCCCTTCCGCCCCGGGTCCGCGGCGACGCTGGCGGCCGCAGCTGCGGCGGGAGGCAGGGCAGGAGGCACGGCGGCAGCGACCGCGGCGGCACGGGGGTGGCAGCGCTGGTACTCACTGCGCAGCAGGATGGGACCGCTGTCCTCGACACTGAACCCCAGGTGCGGGTGTCGCCCACGGGGCGCCCGCAGCCGGCGCACATGAACACCATGGGCGTGGGGGCCGCGTCCGCCCGCCGCTCCTGCTGCTGCTGGGCCCGGTCGGCGCCCGGCTGCAGCAGCGACAGCGAGCGCTCCAGCTCCGGGCACAGCGCCATCGCGTCCCGGCCGCCCGCCCGCCGACCGGCCGGCAGAGAGCCCGACAGCGCCTTGGAATCGCCCGCCGAGAAGGCGGCAGTGACGGCGCACACCGCCCCGGGACCGCCCCGGGACCGCCCCGGAACTGCTCCCGTTTTTTCTTCCTCTTTTTTTTTTTTTTTTTTTTTTTTTTTTCCCCTCTTCCTTCTGTCAAACAAAGAGGAAAGATGTCTCGAATACACCTGCAGCAGAGCCTTGGTTCGGCCGCGGCTATAGGGTCCAAACCCTATATAAACCCTATATAAACGTTACTTCCGCCCGTTGTAGCCGCCATCTTGGTTGTGGTGAAGACACATCCGGTAGAGCCGCCATCTTTTTTGTGGCACCCCCGAAGGCCCCGGGTAGCTGGTTACTCAGGCGCCTCACCAAAATGGCTGCCGCAACCGCACCGCGGCGCGGCACAGCGGGCACACAGCTCCCTCGCGCCGGGAAGCGACGCTGAAAATTGTTCCTGAGCGGCGCCGTTTTCGGGGTCGGGCGCAGGCAGTTGGGTCGACGCCCATGGGTGGTCCTTGTGTTTTCCCGCCTTTTTTGGCCGCCGTCTTTGGAAGGTCGAAGGCGGCTCGACGAGCCGCCATCTTGAGCGGGGCATTAGGTGACTGCCCATACTTCCGGCTGCCATCTTGTTTGTGGCTGAAACCATTTCCTGTTGGGCCGCCATCTTTGTTGTGGCACGGCCGAAGGCACCCCGGTTTTAAAGGGGGGTGCCTGACAAAATCGAGAAAGGAGAAATCAGAAAGGAAAAAATTAGAAAGGAAAACATTAAAAAGGAGAAAAATTAAAAAGAGAAAAATAAAAAATAAAAAATTAAAAAGGAAAAAATTATAGTGGAAAAAATTAGAGAGGAAAAAATGACAAAGGAAAAAATTACAAAGGAAAAATTACTAAGGAAACATTAAAAAATACAAAACAACCGCAAACATAAAAATAAAACATAAATCTAAATAAAAATTTAAAAGTTATTGAAAATAAAATAAAAAGTGAAATCATAACTATAAAATATAAAAGTAAACTAAAAATCGAAAAATTAAAAATTTGAGGAAACATTAAAATATTTTTTAAAAGTCAAAATAAAAAAACATGAAAATCTAAAACACAATAAAATAAAATAGCATGAAAAAATACAACAATAACAACAACAAAGGAATTCAATAAATGCAGCTCTCCCCTCCTTCCACTGCCTAACACAGCTCCAGGAGTGTTCTTGACTGTGATGCAGGGATAGGGAAAACAAACCCAGTGCCTCCCACAAATTCAGGTTTTCTAGACAACCCCCAGTTTTACTGGGAAACCAATTCTAGCCAAGCCAGCAACTCCCCTGGGATGAACATCTGCAGTACCGCGCTGTGTCCACAGGGCGGCAGCACTGGGACGGGCACGGGGCAGAGCTGCAGCACCGCGCTGTGTCCACAAGGCGGCAGCACTGGGACGGGCCCGGGGCAGAGCTGCAGTACCGCGCTGTGTCCACAGCAGACAGGGACCCCCGAAGAGAACGTGCACAGAAACCCCCTAAAAGAAACGCCCCGAAAGACACCCGGCCGCCGCTTAAAAGAGAACCCCTGCCACCAAGCAAATTCAAACCAAAAAACCCCCTCTGTTTTAAGCTCTATTCCATTATTTCTTTACATTTATTATTTTAATATTGATAATTACCATGTCTTTTTTCTAGTCATATCTATGGATATAATATATAGACTACTGTATATAATATAAGTAATGAGAAATATTATAGATTGCATTTACTTACGATATTATTTTTCATATTTATATTTGTTTTATTATATATATTCATATTTTTGTACTTAGTTTTTAAAATTCGTGTTTATTGCTGTATGTTTTAAACTCTATTAATTCAGTAACCTAAACACGACAGCACCCCAATTAAGCAGAATTACATTAGCCTGGTTTTCTAAGGGAGAAAGTGGTTTTAAATTAAAATAATATTGGTATAATTTCTCTTTCTCTGTTCTTTTGTGGGGTTGGTGGATTTTTTTTTTTTTTTTTTTTTTATGTTGTTTGTTTTGTTTTGGATTTCTTTGTTACTAAACAATGAGAGTTACAAGATCAAGTCTACTTTGTTTTCTCGCTACCTGTGAAATACACCTCGACTTCAAGGTAATGTTCCTGATCCTGTAAATGGCTACAATGAGAATTGTTCGGGGGAAAAAGGAAAAAGAAAAAAGAAGGCCCCTTGGTCTTTAGAGCTTTCTCTGTTCAGGATTTCTAATTTAGCAGAAAATACAGAGATTTCTCTAGCTGCACTCTCAATTCTATCCGGACGTGGAGTGGACATGGATTTCATTTGTCACCTCCTCTGTTCCCACCAGCCAAACTTCTACATACTTGGGCTATAAAAAAGTAGATAAAAGAGTAGAGAGAGAGGAAAAAACCAAACCAAACCAAACCAAACCAAACCAAACCAAACCAAACCAAACCAGACCAAACCAAACCAAACCAAAACACACCAACACAAAGAAAACATGAAGAAAAAAAAAAAGTTTTCAAATAAAATTTCAAGTAAAACACAGAAAAAAATAAAATTAAAAAGTTAAAAAGGAAAAATTAGAAAGAAAGAAAATAAAAAGCAAAAATTAAAAGGAAAAAAATAAAAAGGAAAAAAGTAAAAAGGAAAAAAATAAAAAGGAAAAAATAAAAAGGAAAAAATAAAAAGAAAAAAATTAAAAAGGAAAAAATTAAAAAGGAAAAAAATAAAAAGGAAAAAATTAAAAAGGAAAAAATTAAAAAGGAAAAAAATAAAAAGGAAAAAATTAAAAAGGAAAAAGTTAAAGAGAGAAAAAAAGAGGAAAAAATAAAAAGGAAAAAAATAAAAAGGAAAAAATAAAAAGGAAAAAAATAAAAAGGAAAAAATAAAATAGGAAAATTACAAAGGAAAAATTACAAAGGAAAAATTACAAAGGAAAAATTAAAATAGAAAATTTTTTAAAAGAAAAAATTTAAAAATACAAAAAGACATCACTTATTAAAAAAAAACCCTACATAAAAAATTCAAAGTAATTAAAAATAAAGTATAATCAACTTTACAAAGAGATTCATTATGGCAATTCAACACTTAGCAAGTTTCCCTGGAAATTTACAGACTTGTGGGCATATGGTGCTGAACAATGCCTGATTTACCAACATGAAATTGGTACATTTCCTTGGCAATGTGCCCTGAGCAGTACAAAAATTCCAATCAGCATGGAAAATATGAAAAAAAAAAAATTCTTTACTAAAATGAGAGAGAGGAAAACCAGCAAATCCAAGGAACAAAGAACATCTAAATCCCAGCTTGCCTGGAAAACAAGCTCAGGAATTTCTAACAAGGAAAACTTTTGCAGCTTTGGAGGAATTTGGTGCAAGTTCATGGAATGATGATTTCAAATCTGCTTCCCCTGCTCTGATTTTAAAGGGAAGCGGCATTAAACACGTCAAGTTACTCCTGTCCAAGAAGGATCCCTATTTTGTGTGAGTAACAATCCCAAGAAACTCCAGTCTTACTTGTATTTGACATCTCAAAGTCTCAGCAGAGTTGGGAAGTTTCAATGAAACAAAAGAGCCACAATGCCTGGAACAACAAAATTCTACTTGGCCAAAATCAGGACATTTATTTACAAATCCAGGGAGGAGGAGGAGGAGGATAACACCAGGAACACACTCCAGCTGAAAGTCACCGTTTATTGGAAAAGGCAGGAAATAAAATGGACACTCTCTGGTTCTGCTCCAGCAATTCTCCGGGAGTCGGAGATAAAAGTGGGAACCTCAGACCAGGACAGGGCATTCCAGGGGCTCTGCCTCGCAGGGGCTCTCTCCTCTTTTGCCAGCTGCCTGCAAGAGGAAAAACAACGGGAGTCAAGTGTCAAACCTGGGCAGGATGTCCTCGGTTGAGGCAGATGGAACAGGCCCCCCCACAGAGTGAGTCCAGGCCGGGTGCCGGGGAGCTCCGGCAATCGGGGGCCGCCCGTGGCACCAAAGGGCTGGAAAAGCAGCCCCGGCTGCCCGGGTTTGGTGCCGGCACACGGCAAGGTCTGGCCACAGGGGCAGCACTCAGTGCTGGGACCGCAGGAGAACGGCCCAAAGCCGGGTCCAACATCCAGCAGTGCAGGCAGCACACCCCGGGAGAAACTCAGGGGGGAGAAGCCCCCCGGATGCTCCCTGCACACTCCACGTTCCCGGCCTTTGGCAGCTGTGCCAGGGCCTCCCTCAGAACACCGACCTCACCGTGCAGCTCCTGCTAAATAGGAGAACCTGGGGAAACCACGCAGAAATCCAGGCATTTCCAGTTCTTGAGAGCCAAAGCGGCAGCAAAATGCGTGCAAACTTCGTGCTGCCGCACGAAGGGAAAACAAACCCAGTGCCTCCCACAAATTCAGGTTTATTAAAAGAATCCCGGTATATTTTCTCTTTCTTTGTTCTCTTAGGCAGTGGGTTTTGGGGCTTTTTAGTGGTTTTTATGGTTGTTTTGTTTTCAGACCCTGAGTCTGAAGGTACTGGTTCTGCTCAGAACAGTTCATTTCCAAAAAGCAGTGAAACTAGGAAAGGTGCTTCCAAGAAAAACGTGGCCTAGGAGACACATGCAGCTGGGTTCCACAGTCCCAGTCCCCCTCCCAAAGGCTCAAGATATTTCTGTACTTGCAGCACAGGACTAGGAATCGGGGTGAACGCAAACTGGTTTGCTGGCTTTTCTTCTGCCAGAGATACAGAGCGGAGCTTTCCTGTTCCTCGGTTTCTTTTGTGTGGTAGCAGGGGTAATTGCAAGTGCTAAGAAAGTGATCAAAAATATCCATAAGCCTTCTTATAGTGATTAAAAATATCCATAAGCCTTACCATAAGGTAAACTCAAGACAATTGCTGCTGCCTCTATTTATCTGTCTTTTGAGTTGCTCACAAGGTGATCCTTCGCAAATGCTGGCGCTGACAAATCCAGCAGATAGATACAGCAGCCCCAGAAGTATGTGTGGGCATTTGTGAGGAGTGATGTGGGCACTTGCCCCCCAGATTCTCATCCGCATGGGAAATAGATGGTTTGACAGGAACAGATCCTGTCTCAGCTTGGCCAGTCCCAGCTGTCTCTTACTAAAGAGTCACAGAGACCAGGAATGCTCAGGCAAGAGGTAATTCCTCAGATTTGCTGGATGTAAATTTGGGAGAAACATGGTAACTCATAGCTTGTACTGCTGGAACTCCCTCAAGATCCAAACCACAGGCTCTGTTCTCCTGTGTGCTGCTACCAGTGGGGCAGAGTGGGGAAATTCATTCTGAGTTTTTGGAGAAAACTTCAAATCTCACAGTAAGTAAGTAAGTAAGTGCTAGGTAGTGTTAGGTAACAAAAAAACCACAAACAAATCCCAAACCCAAAGAAAGGGCTCAAACCTGATCTCAGCAATTCTTTCCATTCGATTCTCTCCTCGCTTCTTTCATCCTGTGAAAGCTCACCCGGCTCTAACATTCTCTGTCCACACAGTAACTCTTTCCAGCCTTGGTCAGTGTCAGAGCCACACACTCAGCTTTGGCTGGACAACCTTCAGCTTCCACAGTCCACTTCCTCAGACTGTTCGCTCCCAACTCTTCCTACCTGCAGTCACAAGATTTTAGTAGAGCAAAACATCAACCTGATTTACCATGATTCATTTATGATTACTATTTCAAGATAAAGTTACAGCAAAAGCATTAAGTCCATTTCCACAGGAGGCAGAAGAAACATGGCTAAAAGTTAAATGAAGATCTGGAGAAGTGAATCAGAACGAACTAGAAACAACTGATCCAATTTCTGAGACAGCCAGAGGAACCTAATGCTGTGCTTGATAAACAGAAAATGCTAACTACCAAGAAAACTGAAGGAAAAGTGGCTAAAGGTCTTGCAGAGCACAAGACAGCAATTACAGGAAGCAGTCCAGTACATGTTACAATGCACTGAATTGCTCTGAGTGGAATAAGCTGTTCTGCAGAAACCATTGAAGCATATTAAGACTTCTCAGAGGTGATTTCAACAAAGAATGATGTAAGGTTAAAACTCACCCTGTGCGGCACCTCTTGCAAGACAGCTGGGCTTTCAAGAGTAAGCGGCTCCTCGTGAATGCGAGCTTGCTTTTCCAGGGTTCCTGGCCTACAGCTGAGATGCCACAGGTTACATCAGGTTACAGAGCACTTCCCACTCTGAAGCCAAAAATCCAAACACAGCACTCCTTTAGAACCCTGAGAGACAGCCGTGGATTCTGGGGATACGGGATACAGTGGAAAATGGCACCAAGACACCAAGAACAGTGCAGTGCTGGCAGGCAGAAGCAGCATCCCTTTGCCAGAAAATGCCATTCTGCAGCCAAGTTAGTGCATGAGAGAATTTTACTGCCATGCAATAAAAAAAGTACTCTAGCAGTGGAATGAAGAAAAAAATCTCCAAACCCTGTCCAGAGTACCAAGGGGAATATCCACAGCAATACAGCAAAATAAATGGGAACTTCAGAAAAAAAAAGAGACATTAAAACCAGTCCAGATGAACAACCACTGTCTATTAGGACAATGCCTGCACAAAAGGACTCTGGTGCGGAGCCTTAATTGAGGATACAGTTTTTAATAACCCCTTTGAAGTGCTATAAACCAACTAAACCCAAGCACACTTTCATTTTCTAGACAGATTTTAAGACAGCTGAGTGAGAGTCTCAAGCACGTACTCAGTTGTCAGAGTTGCCTTTGCCCATCTTAGCAAGGACAGAGCAGATGTGGCCAGCACAGGGCAGAGCCACCCCAAGTCCTGCCCGAGCCCCTCTGGCCACACTCCCTGCTGATCATGCGGACCCCTAACAGGCTCCAGCCAGGCCTCTTTGGTGCTTGGTTTGTGAACTCTTCCAATCAAATGCGAAGGAACCCTCTAGTGCCCTGGACCTGGTGATATTTTCTGGGCTGGAATGCAACTTCCCACACAAAAGGCAGGCCAGGTTGGTTTGTTTTGGTTCTTTTTCTAGGATGTGCCTTACACAGGTGATGTTCCCTACAGCTGAGCACTGGGATGCCAACAGCACCAATACAGAAAACCACCGTGGGACAGAGCAGCAGAAGACGCTCCCTCCAGCCTTGCCAGAGATGTAACAGGAGCACCCTCAGTGCCATGCCTGGTGAGTGCAGTGGAGCTGGCAGGCTGACCCATAAACATTCTGCACTTACCTTTCAACAGAGTCAGTACGGACACAGAACAAATCCCTCTTGCAGTCGAGATGCCTTGAGGCGTGCATGTATCTGCTGCCAAGGGTCCTGGAGCAGCCAGAGCAGAGTAGGGTTTCTACCATGCTGCAAGCAAGGAATAACATTTATTCAGAAGAAAATAAAAGGAGGCACCTCTCCCCATCCCTTTTCTTAAAAATAAAAAAAAAAATTTTAAATCATGCATTAGAACTTTTTTAACCTTTCATTCATGCTTTACACAGTATAAATGATGAGCACTCATCTTTTAGCCTGAATTTGCATCAGCTCCTCAGGCTGGCTAACCTCAGCAAGACCAAGACCATCAGAATCGCTGAATTGTGGAAGGGGCCTTCAAGCTCACCCCATTCCACCCCCGGCCCTGGGCAGGGACAGCTTCCACTATCCCAGGGTGTTCCAAGCCCCGTCCAACCTGGCCTTGGGCACTTCCAGGGACACAGGGGCAGCCACAGCTTCTCTGGGGAACCTGTACCACGGCCTCACCGCCCTCGCAGGGAAAAATTTCTTCCCGACATTTAATCTAAAGCTGCCTCCCTTGTCCATCACTACATGTCCTTGTGAGAAATCCCTCTCCCTTAGGCCATACGCGGCTTGTACAGCCCACCCCAGATAAGTGCTCCAGGGGCTCTCGGGCCACACGAGCGCTCCGGGCCCTTTGCCGGTCCCCAGCGCCGGGAACCCCGACTCCCCCGGGACTGTGTCCAGCCAGGCCCGGCCCTCACCATCCGCACTCTCCGGGGAGCTCGGAGCCCTTCCGCCCCGGGTCCGCGGCGACGCTGGCGGCCGCAGCTGCGGCGGGAGGCAGGGCAGGAGGCACGGCGGCAGCGACCGCGGCGGCACGGGGGTGGCAGCGCTGGTACTCACTGCGCAGCAGGATGGGACCGCTGTCCTCGACACTGAACCCCAGGTGCGGGTGTCGCCCACGGGGCGCCCGCAGCCGGCGCACATGAACACCATGGGCGTGGGGGCCGCGTCCGCCCGCCGCTCCTGCTGCTGCTGGGCCCGGTCGGCGCCCGGCTGCAGCAGCGACAGCGAGCGCTCCAGCTCCGGGCACAGCGCCATCGCGTCCCGGCCGCCCGCCCGCCGACCGGCCGGCAGAGAGCCCGACAGCGCCTTGGAATCGCCCGCCGAGAAGGCGGCAGTGACGGCGCACACCGCCCCGGGACCGCCCCGGGACCGCCCCGGAACTGCTCCCGTTTTTTCTTCCTCTTTTTTTTTTTTTTTTTTTTTTTTTTTCCCCTCTTCCTTCTGTCAAACAAAGAGGAAAGATGTCTCGAATACACCTGCAGCAGAGCCTTGGTTCGGCCGCGGCTATAGGGTCCAAACCCTATATAAACCCTATATAAACGTTACTTCCGCCCGTTGTAGCCGCCATCTTGGTTGTGGTGAAGACACATCCGGTAGAGCCGCCATCTTTTTTGTGGCACCCCCGAAGGCCCCGGGTAGCTGGTTACTCAGGCGCCTCACCAAAATGGCTGCCGCAACCGCACCGCGGCGCGGCACAGCGGGCACACAGCTCCCTCGCGCCGGGAAGCGACGCTGAAAATTGTTCCTGAGCGGCGCCGTTTTCGGGGTCGGGCGCAGGCAGTTGGGTCGACGCCCATGGGTGGTCCTTGTGTTTTCCCGCCTTTTTTGGCCGCCGTCTTTGGAAGGTCGAAGGCGGCTCGACGAGCCGCCATCTTGAGCGGGGCATTAGGTGACTGCCCATACTTCCGGCTGCCATCTTGTTTGTGGCTGAAACCATTTCCTGTTGGGCCGCCATCTTTGTTGTGGCACGGCCGAAGGCACCCCGGTTTTAAAGGGGGGTGCCTGACAAAATCGAGAAAGGAGAAATCAGAAAGGAAAAAATTAGAAAGGAAAACATTAAAAAGGAGAAAAATTAAAAAGAGAAAAATAAAAAATAAAAAATTAAAAAGGAAAAAATTATAGTGGAAAAAATTAGAGAGGAAAAAATGACAAAGGAAAAAATTACAAAGGAAAAATTACTAAGGAAACATTAAAAAATACAAAACAACCGCAAACATAAAAATAAAACATAAATCTAAATAAAAATTTAAAAGTTATTGAAAATAAAATAAAAAGTGAAATCATAACTATAAAATATAAAAGTAAACTAAAAATCGAAAAATTAAAAATTTGAGGAAACATTAAAATATTTTTTAAAAGTCAAAATAAAAAAACATGAAAATCTAAAACACAATAAAATAAAATAGCATGAAAAAATACAACAATAACAACAACAAAGGAATTCAATAAATGCAGCTCTCCCCTCCTTCCACTGCCTAACACAGCTCCAGGAGTGTTCTTGACTGTGATGCAGGGATAGGGAAAACAAACCCAGTGCCTCCCACAAATTCAGGTTTTCTAGACAACCCCCAGTTTTACTGGGAAACCAATTCTAGCCAAGCCAGCAACTCCCCTGGGATGAACATCTGCAGTACCGCGCTGTGTCCACAGGGCGGCAGCACTGGGACGGGCACGGGGCAGAGCTGCAGCACCGCGCTGTGTCCACAGCAGACAGGGACCCCCGAAGAGAACGTGCACAGAAACCCCCTAAAAGAAACGCCCCGAAAGACACCCGGCCGCCGCTTAAAAGAGAACCCCTGCCACCAAGCAAATTCAAACCAAAAAACCCCCTCTGTTTTAAGCTCTATTCCATTATTTCTTTACATTTATTATTTTAATATTGATAATTACCATGTCTTTTTTCTAGTCATATCTATGGATATAATATATAGACTACTGTATATAATATAAGTAATGAGAAATATTATAGATTGCATTTACTTACGATATTATTTTTCATATTTATATTTGTTTTATTATATATATTCATATTTTTGTACTTAGTTTTTAAAATTCGTGTTTATTGCTGTATGTTTTAAACTCTATTAATTCAGTAACCTAAACACGACAGCACCCCAATTAAGCAGAATTACATTAGCCTGGTTTTCTAAGGGAGAAAGTGGTTTTAAATTAAAATAATATTGGTATAATTTCTCTTTCTCTGTTCTTTTGTGGGGTTGGTGGATTTTTTTTTTTTTTTTTTTTATGTTGTTTGTTTTGTTTCGGATTTCTTTGTTACTAAACAATGAGAGTTACAAGATCAAGTCTACTTTGTTTTCTCGCTACCTGTGAAATACACCTCGACTTCAAGGTAATGTTCCTGATCCTGTAAATGGCTACAATGAGAATTGTTCGGGGGAAAAAGGAAAAAGAAAAAAGAAGGCCCCTTGGTCTTTAGAGCTTTCTCTGTTCAGGATTTCTAATTTAGCAGAAAATACAGAGATTTCTCTAGCTGCACTCTCAATTCTATCCGGACGTGGAGTGGACATGGATTTCATTTGTCACCTCCTCTGTTCCCACCAGCCAAACTTCTACATACTTGGGCTATAAAAAAGTAGATAAAAGAGTAGAGAGAGAGGAAAAAACCAAACCAAACCAAACCAAACCAAACCAAACCAAACCAAACCAAACCAAACCAAACCAAACCAGACCAAACCAAACCAAACCAAAACACACCAACACAAAGAAAACATGAAGAAAAAAAAAAAGTTTTCAAATAAAATTTCAAGTAAAACACAGAAAAAAATAAAATTAAAAAGTTAAAAAGGAAAAATTAGAAAGAAAGAAAATAAAAAGCAAAAATTAAAAGGAAAAAAATAAAAAGGAAAAAAGTAAAAAGGAAAAAAAAAAAAGGAAAAAATAAAAAGGAAAAAATAAAAAGAAAAAAATTAAAAAGGAAAAAATTAAAAAGGAAAAAAATAAAAAGGAAAAAATTAAAAAGGAAAAAATTAAAAAGGAAAAAAATAAAAAGGAAAAAATTAAAAAGGAAAAAGTTAAAGAGAGAAAAAAAGAGGAAAAAATAAAAAGGAAAAAAATAAAAAGGAAAAAATAAAAAGGAAAAAAATAAAAAGGAAAAAATAAAATAGGAAAATTACAAAGGAAAAATTACAAAGGAAAAATTACAAAGGAAAAATTAAAATAGAAAATTTTTTAAAAGAAAAAATTTAAAAATACAAAAAGACATCACTTATTAAAAAAAAACCCTACATAAAAAATTCAAAGTAATTAAAAATAAAGAAAAAAGTATAATCAACTTTACAAAGAGATTCATTATGGCAATTCAACACTTAGCAAGTTTCCCTGGAAATTTACAGACTTGTGGGCATATGGTGCTGAACAATGCCTGATTTACCAACATGAAATTGGTACATTTCCTTGGCAATGTGCCCTGAGCAGTACAAAAATTCCAATCAGCATGGAAAATATGAAAAAAAAAAAATCCTTTACTAAAATGAGAGAGAGGAAAACCAGCAAATCCAAGGAACAAAGAACATCTAAATCCCAGCTTGCCTGGAAAACAAGCTCAGGAATTTCTAACAAGGAAAACTTTTGCAGCTTTGGAGGAATTTGGTGCAAGTTCATGGAATGATGATTTCAAATCTGCTTCCCCTGCTCTGATTTTAAAGGGAAGCGGCATTAAACACGTCAAGTTACTCCTGTCCAAGAAGGATCCCTATTTTGTGTGAGTAACAATCCCAAGAAACTCCAGTCTTACTTGTATTTGACATCTCAAAGTCTCAGCAGAGTTGGGAAGTTTCAATGAAACAAAAGAGCCACAATGCCTGGAACAACAAAATTCTACTTGGCCAAAATCAGGACATTTATTTACAAATCCAGGGAGGAGGAGGAGGAGGATAACACCAGGAACACACTCCAGCTGAAAGTCACCGTTTATTGGAAAAGGCAGGAAATAAAATGGACACTCTCTGGTTCTGCTCCAGCAATTCTCCGGGAGTCGGAGATAAAAGTGGGAACCTCAGACCAGGAAAGGGCATTCCAGGGGCTCTGCCTCGCAGGGGCTCTCTCCTCTTTTGCCAGCTGCCTGCAAGAGGAAAAACAACGGGAGTCAAGTGTCAAACCTGGGCAGGATGTCCTCGGTTGAGGCAGATGGAACAGGCCCCCCCACAGAGTGAGTCCAGGCCGGGTGCCGGGGAGCTCCGGCAATCGGGGGCCGCCCGTGGCACCAAAGGGCTGGAAAAGCAGCCCCGGCTGCCCGGGTTTGGTGCCGGCACACGGCAAGGTCTGGCCACAGGGGCAGCACTCAGTGCTGGGACCGCAGGAGAACGGCCCAAAGCCGGGTCCAACATCCAGCAGTGCAGGCAGCACACCCCGGGAGAAACTCAGGGGGGAGAAGCCCCCCGGATGCTCCCTGCACACTCCACGTTCCCGGCCTTTGGCAGCTGTGCCAGGGCCTCCCTCAGAACACCGACCTCACCGTGCAGCTCCTGCTAAATAGGAGAACCTGGGGAAACCACGCAGAAATCCAGGCATTTCCAGTTCTTGAGAGCCAAAGCGGCAGCAAAATGCGTGCAAACTTCGTGCTGCCGCACGAAGGGAAAACAAACCCAGTGCCTCCCACAAATTCAGGTTTATTAAAAGAATCCCGGTATATTTTCTCTTTCTTTGTTCTCTTAGGCAGTGGGTTTTGGGGCTTTTTAGTGGTTTTTATGGTTGTTTTGTTTTCAGACCCTGAGTCTGAAGGTACTGGTTCTGCTCAGAACAGTTCATTTCCAAAAAGCAGTGAAACTAGGAAAGGTGCTTCCAAGAAAAACGTGGCCTAGGAGACACATGCAGCTGGGTTCCACAGTCCCAGTCCCCCTCCCAAAGGCTCAAGATATTTCTGTACTTGCAGCACAGGACTAGGAATCGGGGTGAACGCAAACTGGTTTGCTGGCTTTTCTTCTGCCAGAGATACAGAGCGGAGCTTTCCTGTTCCTCGGTTTCTTTTGTGTGGTAGCAGGGGTAATTGCAAGTGCTAAGAAAGTGATCAAAAATATCCATAAGCCTTCTTATAGTGATTAAAAATATCCATAAGCCTTACCATAAGGTAAACTCAAGACAATTGCTGCTGCCTCTATTTATCTGTCTTTTGAGTTGCTCACAAGGTGATCCTTCGCAAATGCTGGCGCTGACAAATCCAGCAGATAGATACAGCAGCCCCAGAAGTATGTGTGGGCATTTGTGAGGAGTGATGTGGGCACTTGCCCCCCAGATTCTCATCCGCATGGGAAATAGATGGTTTGACAGGAACAGATCCTGTCTCAGCTTGGCCAGTCCCAGCTGTCTCTTACTAAAGAGTCACAGAGACCAGGAATGCTCAGGCAAGAGGTAATTCCTCAGATTTGCTGGATGTAAATTTGGGAGAAACATGGTAACTCATAGCTTGTACTGCTGGAACTCCCTCAAGATCCAAACCACAGGCTCTGTTCTCCTGTGTGCTGCTACCAGTGGGGCAGAGTGGGGAAATTCATTCTGAGTTTTTGGAGAAAACTTCAAATCTCACAGTAAGTAAGTAAGTAAGTGCTAGGTAGTGTTAGGTAACAAAAAAACCACAAACAAATCCCAAACCCAAAGAAAGGGCTCAAACCTGATCTCAGCAATTCTTTCCATTCGATTCTCTCCTCGCTTCTTTCATCCTGTGAAAGCTCACCCGGCTCTAACATTCTCTGTCCACACAGTAACTCTTTCCAGCCTTGGTCAGTGTCAGAGCCACACACTCAGCTTTGGCTGGACAACCTTCAGCTTCCACAGTCCACTTCCTCAGACTGTTCGCTCCCAACTCTTCCTACCTGCAGTCACAAGATTTTAGTAGAGCAAAACATCAACCTGATTTACCATGATTCATTTATGATTACTATTTCAAGATAAAGTTACAGCAAAAGCATTAAGTCCATTTCCACAGGAGGCAGAAGAAACATGGCTAAAAGTTAAATGAAGATCTGGAGAAGTGAATCAGAACGAACTAGAAACAACTGATCCAATTTCTGAGACAGCCAGAGGAACCTAATGCTGTGCTTGATAAACAGAAAATGCTAACTACCAAGAAAACTGAAGGAAAAGTGGCTAAAGGTCTTGCAGAGCACAAGACAGCAATTACAGGAAGCAGTCCAGTACATGTTACAATGCACTGAATTGCTCTGAGTGGAATAAGCTGTTCTGCAGAAACCATTGAAGCATATTAAGACTTCTCAGAGGTGATTTCAACAAAGAATGATGTAAGGTTAAAACTCACCCTGTGCGGCACCTCTTGCAAGACAGCTGGGCTTTCAAGAGTAAGCGGCTCCTCGTGAATGCGAGCTTGCTTTTCCAGGGTTCCTGGCCTACAGCTGAGATGCCACAGGTTACATCAGGTTACAGAGCACTTCCCACTCTGAAGCCAAAAATCCAAACACAGCACTCCTTTAGAACCCTGAGAGACAGCCGTGGATTCTGGGGATACGGGATACAGTGGAAAATGGCACCAAGACACCAAGAACAGTGCAGTGCTGGCAGGCAGAAGCAGCATCCCTTTGCCAGAAAATGCCATTCTGCAGTCAAGTTAGTGCATGAGAGAATTTTACTGCCATGCAATAAAAAAAGTACTCTAGCAGTGGAATGAAGAAAAAAATCTCCAAACCCTGTCCAGAGTACCAAGGGGAATATCCACAGCAATACAGCAAAATAAATGGGAACTTCAGAAAAAAAAAGAGACATTAAAACCAGTCCAGATGAACAACCACTGTCTATTAGGACAATGCCTGCACAAAAGGACTCTGGTGCGGAGCCTTAATTGAGGATACAGTTTTTAATAACCCCTTTGAAGTGCTATAAACCAACTAAACCCAAGCACACTTTCATTTTCTAGACAGATTTTAAGACAGCTGAGTGAGAGTCTCAAGCACGTACTCAGTTGTCAGAGTTGCCTTTGCCCATCTTAGCAAGGACAGAGCAGATGTGGCCAGCACAGGGCAGAGCCACCCCAAGTCCTGCCCGAGCCCCTCTGGCCACACTCCCTGCTGATCATGCGGACCCCTAACAGGCTCCAGCCAGGCCTCTTTGGTGCTTGGTTTGTGAACTCTTCCAATCAAATGCGAAGGAACCCTCTAGTGCCCTGGACCTGGTGATATTTTCTGGGCTGGAATGCAACTTCCCACACAAAAGGCAGGCCAGGTTGGTTTGTTTTGGTTCTTTTTCTAGGATGTGCCTTACACAGGTGATGTTCCCTACAGCTGAGCACTGGGATGCCAACAGCACCAATACAGAAAACCACCGTGGGACAGAGCAGCAGAAGACGCTCCCTCCAGCCTTGCCAGAGATGTAACAGGAGCACCCTCAGTGCCATGCCTGGTGAGTGCAGTGGAGCTGGCAGGCTGACCCATAAACATTCTGCACTTACCTTTCAACAGAGTCAGTACGGACACAGAACAAATCCCTCTTGCAGTCGAGATGCCTTGAGGCGTGCATGTATCTGCTGCCAAGGGTCCTGGAGCAGCCAGAGCAGAGTAGGGTTTCTACCATGCTGCAAGCAAGGAATAACATTTATTCAGAAGAAAATAAAAGGAGGCACCTCTCCCCATCCCTTTTCTTAAAAATAAAAAAAAAAATTTTAAATCATGCATTAGAACTTTTTTAACCTTTCATTCATGCTTTACACAGTATAAATGATGAGCACTCATCTTTTAGCCTGAATTTGCATCAGCTCCTCAGGCTGGCTAACCTCAGCAAGACCAAGACCATCAGAATCGCTGAATTGTGGAAGGGGCCTTCAAGCTCACCCCATTCCACCCCCGGCCCTGGGCAGGGACAGCTTCCACTATCCCAGGGTGTTCCAAGCCCCGTCCAACCTGGCCTTGGGCACTTCCAGGGACACAGGGGCAGCCACAGCTTCTCTGGGGAACCTGTACCACGGCCTCACCGCCCTCGCAGGGAAAAATTTCTTCCCGACATTTAATCTAAAGCTGCCTCCCTTGTCCATCACTACATGTCCTTGTGAGAAATCCCTCTCCCTTAGGCCATACGCGGCTTGTACAGCCCACCCCAGATAAGTGCTCCAGGGGCTCTCGGGCCACACGAGCGCTCCGGGCCCTTTGCCGGTCCCCAGCGCCGGGAACCCCGACTCCCCCGGGACTGTGTCCAGCCAGGCCCGGCCCTCACCATCCGCACTCTCCGGGGAGCTCGGAGCCCTTCCGCCCCGGGTCCGCGGCGACGCTGGCGGCCGCAGCTGCGGCGGGAGGCAGGGCAGGAGGCACGGCGGCAGCGACCGCGGCGGCACGGGGGTGGCAGCGCTGGTACTCACTGCGCAGCAGGATGGGACCGCTGTCCTCGACACTGAACCCCAGGTGCGGGTGTCGCCCACGGGGCGCCCGCAGCCGGCGCACATGAACACCATGGGCGTGGGGGCCGCGTCCGCCCGCCGCTCCTGCTGCTGCTGGGCCCGGTCGGCGCCCGGCTGCAGCAGCGACAGCGAGCGCTCCAGCTCCGGGCACAGCGCCATCGCGTCCCGGCCGCCCGCCCGCCGACCGGCCGGCAGAGAGCCCGACAGCGCCTTGGAATCGCCCGCCGAGAAGGCGGCAGTGACGGCGCA
The DNA here is from genome assembly GCF_021018805.1 of Prinia subflava. Lineage (NCBI taxonomy): Eukaryota > Metazoa > Chordata > Aves > Passeriformes > Cisticolidae > Prinia > Prinia subflava. The sequence goes on along the minus strand of NW_026961084.1, from coordinate 59,704 downwards.
CACCGCCCCGGGACCGCCCCGGGACCGCCCCGGAACTGCTCCCGTTTTTTCTTCCTCTTTTTTTTTTTTTTTTTTTTTTTTTCCCCTCTTCCTTCTGTCAAACAAAGAGGAAAGATGTCTCGAATACACCTGCAGCAGAGCCTTGGTTCGGCCGCGGCTATAGGGTCCAAACCCTATATAAACCCTATATAAACGTTACTTCCGCCCGTTGTAGCCGCCATCTTGGTTGTGGTGAAGACACATCCGGTAGAGCCGCCATCTTTTTTGTGGCACCCCCGAAGGCCCCGGGTAGCTGGTTACTCAGGCGCCTCACCAAAATGGCTGCCGCAACCGCACCGCGGCGCGGCACAGCGGGCACACAGCTCCCTCGCGCCGGGAAGCGACGCTGAAAATTGTTCCTGAGCGGCGCCGTTTTCGGGGTCGGGCGCAGGCAGTTGGGTCGACGCCCATGGGTGGTCCTTGTGTTTTCCCGCCTTTTTTGGCCGCCGTCTTTGGAAGGTCGAAGGCGGCTCGACGAGCCGCCATCTTGAGCGGGGCATTAGGTGACTGCCCATACTTCCGGCTGCCATCTTGTTTGTGGCTGAAACCATTTCCTGTTGGGCCGCCATCTTTGTTGTGGCACGGCCGAAGGCACCCCGGTTTTAAAGGGGGGTGCCTGACAAAATCGAGAAAGGAGAAATCAGAAAGGAAAAAATTAGAAAGGAAAACATTAAAAAGGAGAAAAATTAAAAAGAGAAAAATAAAAAATAAAAAATTAAAAAGGAAAAAATTATAGTGGAAAAAATTAGAGAGGAAAAAATGACAAAGGAAAAAATTACAAAGGAAAAATTACTAAGGAAACATTAAAAAATACAAAACAACCGCAAACATAAAAATAAAACATAAATCTAAATAAAAATTTAAAAGTTATTGAAAATAAAATAAAAAGTGAAATCATAACTATAAAATATAAAAGTAAACTAAAAATCGAAAAATTAAAAATTTGAGGAAACATTAAAATATTTTTTAAAAGTCAAAATAAAAAAACATGAAAATCTAAAACACAATAAAATAAAATAGCATGAAAAAATACAACAATAACAACAACAAAGGAATTCAATAAATGCAGCTCTCCCCTCCTTCCACTGCCTAACACAGCTCCAGGAGTGTTCTTGACTGTGATGCAGGGATAGGGAAAACAAACCCAGTGCCTCCCACAAATTCAGGTTTTCTAGACAACCCCCAGTTTTACTGGGAAACCAATTCTAGCCAAGCCAGCAACTCCCCTGGGATGAACATCTGCAGTACCGCGCTGTGTCCACAGGGCGGCAGCACTGGGACGGGCACGGGGCAGAGCTGCAGCACCGCGCTGTGTCCACAAGGCGGCAGCACTGGGACGGGCCCGGGGCAGAGCTGCAGTACCGCGCTGTGTCCACAAGGCGGCAGCACTGGGACGGGCCCGGGGCAGAGCTGCAGTACCGCGCTGTGTCCACAGCAGACAGGGACCCCCGAAGAGAACGTGCACAGAAACCCCCTAAAAGAAACGCCCCGAAAGACACCCGGCCGCCGCTTAAAAGAGAACCCCTGCCACCAAGCAAATTCAAACCAAAAAACCCCCTCTGTTTTAAGCTCTATTCCATTATTTCTTTACATTTATTATTTTAATATTGATAATTACCATGTCTTTTTTCTAGTCATATCTATGGATATAATATATAGACTACTGTATATAATATAAGTAATGAGAAATATTATAGATTGCATTTACTTACGATATTATTTTTCATATTTATATTTGTTTTATTATATATATTCATATTTTTGTACTTAGTTTTTAAAATTCGTGTTTATTGCTGTATGTTTTAAACTCTATTAATTCAGTAACCTAAACACGACAGCACCCCAATTAAGCAGAATTACATTAGCCTGGTTTTCTAAGGGAGAAAGTGGTTTTAAATTAAAATAATATTGGTATAATTTCTCTTTCTCTGTTCTTTTGTGGGGTTGGTGGATTTTTTTTTTTTTTTTTTTTATGTTGTTTGTTTTGTTTCGGATTTCTTTGTTACTAAACAATGAGAGTTACAAGATCAAGTCTACTTTGTTTTCTCGCTACCTGTGAAATACACCTCGACTTCAAGGTAATGTTCCTGATCCTGTAAATGGCTACAATGAGAATTGTTCGGGGGAAAAAGGAAAAAGAAAAAAGAAGGCCCCTTGGTCTTTAGAGCTTTCTCTGTTCAGGATTTCTAATTTAGCAGAAAATACAGAGATTTCTCTAGCTGCACTCTCAATTCTATCCGGACGTGGAGTGGACATGGATTTCATTTGTCACCTCCTCTGTTCCCACCAGCCAAACTTCTACATACTTGGGCTATAAAAAAGTAGATAAAAGAGTAGAGAGAGAGGAAAAAACCAAACCAAACCAAACCAAACCAAACCAAACCAAACCAAACCAGACCAAACCAAACCAAACCAAACCAAACCAAAACACACCAACACAAAGAAAACATGAAGAAAAAAAAAAAGTTTTCAAATAAAATTTCAAGTAAAACACAGAAAAAAATAAAATTAAAAAGTTAAAAAGGAAAAATTAGAAAGAAAGAAAATAAAAAGCAAAAATTAAAAGGAAAAAAATAAAAAGGAAAAAAGTAAAAAGGAAAAAAATAAAAAGGAAAAAATAAAAAGGAAAAAATAAAAAGAAAAAAATTAAAAAGGAAAAAATTAAAAAGGAAAAAAATAAAAAGGAAAAAATTAAAAAGGAAAAAATTAAAAAGGAAAAAAATAAAAAGGAAAAAATTAAAAAGGAAAAAGTTAAAGAGAGAAAAAAAGAGGAAAAAATAAAAAGGAAAAAAATAAAAAGGAAAAAATAAAAAGGAAAAAAATAAAAAGGAAAAAATAAAATAGGAAAATTACAAAGGAAAAATTACAAAGGAAAAATTACAAAGGAAAAATTAAAATAGAAAATTTTTTAAAAGAAAAAATTTAAAAATACAAAAAGACATCACTTATTAAAAAAAAACCCTACATAAAAAATTCAAAGTAATTAAAAATAAAGAAAAAAGTATAATCAACTTTACAAAGAGATTCATTATGGCAATTCAACACTTAGCAAGTTTCCCTGGAAATTTACAGACTTGTGGGCATATGGTGCTGAACAATGCCTGATTTACCAACATGAAATTGGTACATTTCCTTGGCAATGTGCCCTGAGCAGTACAAAAATTCCAATCAGCATGGAAAATATGAAAAAAAAAAAATCCTTTACTAAAATGAGAGAGAGGAAAACCAGCAAATCCAAGGAACAAAGAACATCTAAATCCCAGCTTGCCTGGAAAACAAGCTCAGGAATTTCTAACAAGGAAAACTTTTGCAGCTTTGGAGGAATTTGGTGCAAGTTCATGGAATGATGATTTCAAATCTGCTTCCCCTGCTCTGATTTTAAAGGGAAGCGGCATTAAACACGTCAAGTTACTCCTGTCCAAGAAGGATCCCTATTTTGTGTGAGTAACAATCCCAAGAAACTCCAGTCTTACTTGTATTTGACATCTCAAAGTCTCAGCAGAGTTGGGAAGTTTCAATGAAACAAAAGAGCCACAATGCCTGGAACAACAAAATTCTACTTGGCCAAAATCAGGACATTTATTTACAAATCCAGGGAGGAGGAGGAGGAGGATAACACCAGGAACACACTCCAGCTGAAAGTCACCGTTTATTGGAAAAGGCAGGAAATAAAATGGACACTCTCTGGTTCTGCTCCAGCAATTCTCCGGGAGTCGGAGATAAAAGTGGGAACCTCAGACCGGGACAGGGCATTCCAGGGGCTCTGCCTCGCAGGGGCTCTCTCCTCTTTTGCCAGCTGCCTGCAAGAGGAAAAACAACGGGAGTCAAGTGTCAAACCTGGGCAGGATGTCCTCGGTTGAGGCAGATGGAACAGGCCCCCCCACAGAGTGAGTCCAGGCCGGGTGCCGGGGAGCTCCGGCAATCGGGGGCCGCCCGTGGCACCAAAGGGCTGGAAAAGCAGCCCCGGCTGCCCGGGTTTGGTGCCGGCACACGGCAAGGTCTGGCCACAGGGGCAGCACTCAGTGCTGGGACCGCAGGAGAACGGCCCAAAGCCGGGTCCAACATCCAGCAGTGCAGGCAGCACACCCCGGGAGAAACTCAGGGGGGAGAAGCCCCCCGGATGCTCCCTGCACACTCCACGTTCCCGGCCTTTGGCAGCTGTGCCAGGGCCTCCCTCAGAACACCGACCTCACCGTGCAGCTCCTGCTAAATAGGAGAACCTGGGGAAACCACGCAGAAATCCAGGCATTTCCAGTTCTTGAGAGCCAAAGCGGCAGCAAAATGCGTGCAAACTTCGTGCTGCCGCACGAAGGGAAAACAAACCCAGTGCCTCCCACAAATTCAGGTTTATTAAAAGAATCCCGGTATATTTTCTCTTTCTTTGTTCTCTTAGGCAGTGGGTTTTGGGGCTTTTTAGTGGTTTTTATGGTTGTTTTGTTTTCAGACCCTGAGTCTGAAGGTACTGGTTCTGCTCAGAACAGTTCATTTCCAAAAAGCAGTGAAACTAGGAAAGGTGCTTCCAAGAAAAACGTGGCCTAGGAGACACATGCAGCTGGGTTCCACAGTCCCAGTCCCCCTCCCAAAGGCTCAAGATATTTCTGTACTTGCAGCACAGGACTAGGAATCGGGGTGAACGCAAACTGGTTTGCTGGCTTTTCTTCTGCCAGAGATACAGAGCGGAGCTTTCCTGTTCCTCGGTTTCTTTTGTGTGGTAGCAGGGGTAATTGCAAGTGCTAAGAAAGTGATCAAAAATATCCATAAGCCTTCTTATAGTGATTAAAAATATCCATAAGCCTTACCATAAGGTAAACTCAAGACAATTGCTGCTGCCTCTATTTATCTGTCTTTTGAGTTGCTCACAAGGTGATCCTTCGCAAATGCTGGCGCTGACAAATCCAGCAGATAGATACAGCAGCCCCAGAAGTATGTGTGGGCATTTGTGAGGAGTGATGTGGGCACTTGCCCCCCAGATTCTCATCCGCATGGGAAATAGATGGTTTGACAGGAACAGATCCTGTCTCAGCTTGGCCAGTCCCAGCTGTCTCTTACTAAAGAGTCACAGAGACCAGGAATGCTCAGGCAAGAGGTAATTCCTCAGATTTGCTGGATGTAAATTTGGGAGAAACATGGTAACTCATAGCTTGTACTGCTGGAACTCCCTCAAGATCCAAACCACAGGCTCTGTTCTCCTGTGTGCTGCTACCAGTGGGGCAGAGTGGGGAAATTCATTCTGAGTTTTTGGAGAAAACTTCAAATCTCACAGTAAGTAAGTAAGTAAGTGCTAGGTAGTGTTAGGTAACAAAAAAACCACAAACAAATCCCAAACCCAAAGAAAGGGCTCAAACCTGATCTCAGCAATTCTTTCCATTTGATTCTCTCCTCGCTTCTTTCATCCTGTGAAAGCTCACCCGGCTCTAACATTCTCTGTCCACACAGTAACTCTTTCCAGCCTTGGTCAGTGTCAGAGCCACACACTCAGCTTTGGCTGGACAACCTTCAGCTTCCACAGTCCACTTCCTCAGACTGTTCGCTCCCAACTCTTCCTACCTGCAGTCACAAGATTTTAGTAGAGCAAAACATCAACCTGATTTACCATGATTCATTTATGATTACTATTTCAAGATAAAGTTACAGCAAAAGCATTAAGTCCATTTCCACAGGAGGCAGAAGAAACATGGCTAAAAGTTAAATGAAGATCTGGAGAAGTGAATCAGAACGAACTAGAAACAACTGATCCAATTTCTGAGACAGCCAGAGGAACCTAATGCTGTGCTTGATAAACAGAAAATGCTAACTACCAAGAAAACTGAAGGAAAAGTGGCTAAAGGTCTTGCAGAGCACAAGACAGCAATTACAGGAAGCAGTCCAGTACATGTTACAATGCACTGAATTGCTCTGAGTGGAATAAGCTGTTCTGCAGAAACCATTGAAGCATATTAAGACTTCTCAGAGGTGATTTCAACAAAGAATGATGTAAGGTTAAAACTCACCCTGTGCGGCACCTCTTGCAAGACAGCTGGGCTTTCAAGAGTAAGCGGCTCCTCGTGAATGCGAGCTTGCTTTTCCAGGGTTCCTGGCCTACAGCTGAGATGCCACAGGTTACATCAGGTTACAGAGCACTTCCCACTCTGAAGCCAAAAATCCAAACACAGCACTCCTTTAGAACCCTGAGAGACAGCCGTGGATTCTGGGGATACGGGATACAGTGGAAAATGGCACCAAGACACCAAGAACAGTGCAGTGCTGGCAGGCAGAAGCAGCATCCCTTTGCCAGAAAATGCCATTCTGCAGCCAAGTTAGTGCATGAGAGAATTTTACTGCCATGCAATAAAAAAAGTACTCTAGCAGTGGAATGAAGAAAAAAATCTCCAAACCCTGTCCAGAGTACCAAGGGGAATATCCACAGCAATACAGCAAAATAAATGGGAACTTCAGAAAAAAAAAGAGACATTAAAACCAGTCCAGATGAACAACCACTGTCTATTAGGACAATGCCTGCACAAAAGGACTCTGGTGCGGAGCCTTAATTGAGGATACAGTTTTTAATAACCCCTTTGAAGTGCTATAAACCAACTAAACCCAAGCACACTTTCATTTTCTAGACAGATTTTAAGACAGCTGAGTGAGAGTCTCAAGCACGTACTCAGTTGTCAGAGTTGCCTTTGCCCATCTTAGCAAGGACAGAGCAGATGTGGCCAGCACAGGGCAGAGCCACCCCGAGTCCTGCCCGAGCCCCTCTGGCCACACTCCCTGCTGATCATGCGGACCCCTAACAGGCTCCAGCCAGGCCTCTTTGGTGCTTGGTTTGTGAACTCTTCCAATCAAATGCGAAGGAACCCTCTAGTGCCCTGGACCTGGTGATATTTTCTGGGCTGGAATGCAACTTCCCACACAAAAGGCAGGCCAGGTTGGTTTGTTTTGGTTCTTTTTCTAGGATGTGCCTTACACAGGTGATGTTCCCTACAGCTGAGCACTGGGATGCCAACAGCACCAATACAGAAAACCACCGTGGGACAGAGCAGCAGAAGACGCTCCCTCCAGCCTTGCCAGAGATGTAACAGGAGCACCCTCAGTGCCATGCCTGGTGAGTGCAGTGGAGCTGGCAGGCTGACCCATAAACATTCTGCACTTACCTTTCAACAGAGTCAGTACGGACACAGAACAAATCCCTCTTGCAGTCGAGATGCCTTGAGGCGTGCATGTATCTGCTGCCAAGGGTCCTGGAGCAGCCAGAGCAGAGTAGGGTTTCTACCATGCTGCAAGCAAGGAATAACATTTATTCAGAAGAAAATAAAAGGAGGCACCTCTCCCCATCCCTTTTCTTAAAAATAAAAAAAAAATTTTAAATCATGCATTAGAACTTTTTTAACCTTTCATTCATGCTTTACACAGTATAAATGATGAGCACTCATCTTTTAGCCTGAATTTGCATCAGCTCCTCAGGCTGGCTAACCTCAGCAAGACCAAGACCATCAGAATCGCTGAATTGTGGAAGGGGCCTTCAAGCTCACCCCATTCCACCCCCGGCCCTGGGCAGGGACAGCTTCCACTATCCCAGGGTGTTCCAAGCCCCGTCCAACCTGGCCTTGGGCACTTCCAGGGACACAGGGGCAGCCACAGCTTCTCTGGGGAACCTGTACCACGGCCTCACCGCCCTCGCAGGGAAAAATTTCTTCCCGACATTTAATCTAAAGCTGCCTCCCTTGTCCATCACTACATGTCCTTGTGAGAAATCCCTCTCCCTTAGGCCATACGCGGCTTGTACAGCCCACCCCAGATAAGTGCTCCAGGGGCTCTCGGGCCACACGAGCGCTCCGGGCCCTTTGCCGGTCCCCAGCGCCGGGAACCCCGACTCCCCCGGGACTGTGTCCAGCCAGGCCCGGCCCTCACCATCCGCACTCTCCGGGGAGCTCGGAGCCCTTCCGCCCCGGGTCCGCGGCGACGCTGGCGGCCGCAGCTGCGGCGGGAGGCAGGGCAGGAGGCACGGCGGCAGCGACCGCGGCGGCACGGGGGTGGCAGCGCTGGTACTCACTGCGCAGCAGGATGGGACCGCTGTCCTCGACACTGAACCCCAGGTGCGGGTGTCGCCCACGGGGCGCCCGCAGCCGGCGCACATGAACACCATGGGCGTGGGGGCCGCGTCCGCCCGCCGCTCCTGCTGCTGCTGGGCCCGGTCGGCGCCCGGCTGCAGCAGCGACAGCGAGCGCTCCAGCTCCGGGCACAGCGCCATCGCGTCCCGGCCGCCCGCCCGCCGACCGGCCGGCAGAGAGCCCGACAGCGCCTTGGAATCGCCCGCCGAGAAGGCGGCAGTGACGGCGCACACCGCCCCGGGACCGCCCCGGGACCGCCCCGGAACTGCTCCCGTTTTTTCTTCCTCTTTTTTTTTTTTTTTTTTTTTTTTTTTCCCCTCTTCCTTCTGTCAAACAAAGAGGAAAGATGTCTCGAATACACCTGCAGCAGAGCCTTGGTTCGGCCGCGGCTATAGGGTCCAAACCCTATATAAACCCTATATAAACGTTACTTCCGCCCGTTGTAGCCGCCATCTTGGTTGTGGTGAAGACACATCCGGTAGAGCCGCCATCTTTTTTGTGGCAGCCCCGAAGGCCCCGGGTAGCTGGTTACTCAGGCGCCTCACCAAAATGGCTGCCGCAACCGCACCGCGGCGCGGCACAGCGGGCACACAGCTCCCTCGCGCCGGGAAGCGACGCTGAAAATTGTTCCTGAGCGGCGCCGTTTTCGGGGTCGGGCGCAGGCAGTTGGGTCGACGCCCATGGGTGGTCCTTGTGTTTTCCCGCCTTTTTTGGCCGCCGTCTTTGGAAGGTCGAAGGCGGCTCGACGAGCCGCCATCTTGAGCGGGGCATTAGGTGACTGCCCATACTTCCGGCTGCCATCTTGTTTGTGGCTGAAACCATTTCCTGTTGGGCCGCCATCTTTGTTGTGGCACGGCCGAAGGCACCCCGGTTTTAAAGGGGGGTGCCTGACAAAATCGAGAAAGGAGAAATCAGAAAGGAAAAAATTAGAAAGGAAAACATTAAAAAGGAGAAAAATTAAAAAGAGAAAAATAAAAAATAAAAAATTAAAAAGGAAAAAATTATAGTGGAAAAAATTAGAGAGGAAAAAATGACAAAGGAAAAAATTACAAAGGAAAAATTACTAAGGAAACATTAAAAAATACAAAACAACCGCAAACATAAAAATAAAACATAAATCTAAATAAAAATTTAAAAGTTATTGAAAATAAAATAAAAAGTGAAATCATAACTATAAAATATAAAAGTAAACTAAAAATCGAAAAATTAAAAATTTGAGGAAACATTAAAATATTTTTTAAAAGTCAAAATAAAAAAACATGAAAATCTAAAACACAATAAAATAAAATAGCATGAAAAAATACAACAATAACAACAACAAAGGAATTCAATAAATGCAGCTCTCCCCTCCTTCCACTGCCTAACACAGCTCCAGGAGTGTTCTTGACTGTGATGCAGGGATAGGGAAAACAAACCCAGTGCCTCCCACAAATTCAGGTTTTCTAGACAACCCCCAGTTTTACTGGGAAACCAATTCTAGCCAAGCCAGCAACTCCCCTGGGATGAACATCTGCAGTACCGCGCTGTGTCCACAGGGCGGCAGCACTGGGACGGGCCCGGGGCAGAGCTGCAGCACCGCGCTGTGTCCACAAGGCGGCAGCACTGGGACGGGCCCGGGGCAGAGCTGCAGTACCGCGCTGTGTCCACAGCAGACAGGGACCCCCGAAGAGAACGTGCACAGAAACCCCCTAAAAGAAACGCCCCGAAAGACACCCGGCCGCCGCTTAAAAGAGAACCCCTGCCACCAAGCAAATTCAAACCAAAAAACCCCCTCTGTTTTAAGCTCTATTCCATTATTTCTTTACATTTATTATTTTAATATTGATAATTACCATGTCTTTTTTCTAGTCATATCTATGGATATAATATATAGACTACTGTATATAATATAAGTAATGAGAAATATTATAGATTGCATTTACTTACGATATTATTTTTCATATTTATATTTGTTTTATTATATATATTCATATTTTTGTACTTAGTTTTTAAAATTCGTGTTTATTGCTGTATGTTTTAAACTCTATTAATTCAGTAACCTAAACACGACAGCACCCCAATTAAGCAGAATTACATTAGCCTGGTTTTCTAAGGGAGAAAGTGGTTTTAAATTAAAATAATATTGGTATAATTTCTCTTTCTCTGTTCTTTTGTGGGGTTGGTGGATTTTTTTTTTTTTTTTTTTTTTTTTTTTTATGTTGTTTGTTTTGTTTTGGATTTCTTTGTTACTAAACAATGAGAGTTACAAGATCAAGTCTACTTTGTTTTCTCGCTACCTGTGAAATACACCTCGACTTCAAGGTAATGTTCCTGATCCTGTAAATGGCTACAATGAGAATTGTTCGGGGGAAAAAGGAAAAAGAAAAAAGAAGGCCCCTTGGTCTTTAGAGCTTTCTCTGTTCAGGATTTCTAATTTAGCAGAAAATACAGAGATTTCTCTAGCTGCACTCTCAATTCTATCCGGACGTGGAGTGGACATGGATTTCATTTGTCACCTCCTCTGTTCCCACCAGCCAAACTTCTACATACTTGGGCTATAAAAAAGTAGATAAAAGAGTAGAGAGAGAGGAAAAAACCAAACCAAACCAAACCAAACCAAACCAAACCAAACCAAACCAAACCAACACAAAGAAAACATGAAGAAAAAAAAAAAGTTTTCAAATAAAATTTCAAGTAAAACACAGAAAAAAATAAAATTAAAAAGTTAAAAAGGAAAAATTAGAAAGAAAGAAAATAAAAAGCAAAAATTAAAAGGAAAAAAATAAAAAGGAAAAAAGTAAAAAGGAAAAAAATAAAAAGGAAAAAATAAAAAGGAAAAAATAAAAAGAAAAAAATTAAAAAGGAAAAAATTAAAAAGGAAAAAAATAAAAAGGAAAAAATTAAAAAGGAAAAAATTAAAAAGGAAAAAAATAAAAAGGAAAAAATTAAAAAGGAAAAAGTTAAAGAGAGAAAAAAAGAGGAAAAAATAAAAAGGAAAAAAATAAAAAGGAAAAAATAAAAAGGAAAAAAATAAAAAGGAAAAAATAAAATAGGAAAATTACAAAGGAAAAATTACAAAGGAAAAATTACAAAGGAAAAATTAAAATAGAAATTTTTTTAAAAGAAAAAATTTAAAAATACAAAAAGACATCACTTATTAAAAAAAAACCCTACATAAAAAATTCAAAGTAATTAAAAATAAAGAAAAAAGTATAATCAACTTTACAAAGAGATTCATTATGGCAATTCAACACTTAGCAAGTTTCCCTGGAAATTTACAGACTTGTGGGCATATGGTGCTGAACAATGCCTGATTTACCAACATGAAATTGGTACATTTCCTTGGCAATGTGCCCTGAGCAGTACAAAAATTCCAATCAGCATGGAAAATATGAAAAAAAAAAAATTCTTTACTAAAATGAGAGAGAGGAAAACCAGCAAATCCAAGGAACAAAGAACATCTAAATCCCAGCTTGCCTGGAAAACAAGCTCAGGAATTTCTAACAAGGAAAACTTTTGCAGCTTTGGAGGAATTTGGTGCAAGTTCATGGAATGATGATTTCAAATCTGCTTCCCCTGCTCTGATTTTAAAGGGAAGCGGCATTAAACACGTCAAGTTACTCCTGTCCAAGAAGGATCCCTATTTTGTGTGAGTAACAATCCCAAGAAACTCCAGTCTTACTTGTATTTGACATCTCAAAGTCTCAGCAGAGTTGGGAAGTTTCAATGAAACAAAAGAGCCACAATGCCTGGAACAACAAAATTCTACTTGGCCAAAATCAGGACATTTATTTACAAATCCAGGGAGGAGGAGGAGGAGGATAACACCAGGAACACACTCCAGCTGAAAGTCACCGTTTATTGGAAAAGGCAGGAAATAAAATGGACACTCTCTGGTTCTGCTCCAGCAATTCTCCGGGAGTTGGAGAGAAAAGTGGGAACCTCAGACCGGGACAGGGCATTCCAGGGGCTCTGCCTCGCAGGGGCTCTCTCCTCTTTTGCCAGCTGCCTGCAAGAGGAAAAACAACGGGAGTCAAGTGTCAAACCTGGGCAGGATGTCCTCGGTTGAGGCAGATGGAACAGGCCCCCCCACAGAGCAAGTCCAGGCTGGGCGCTGGAGAAGGAGAAATAAAGTTAGAGAGAGAACTAGAAATAGAGAGAACGAGAAATAAAGTTAGAGAGAGAACTAGAAATAGAGAGAACGAGAAATAAAGTTAGAGAGAGAACTAGAAATAGAGAGAAATAAAGTTAAAGTTAGAGAGAGAACTAGAAATAGAGAGAAATAAAGTTAAAGTTAGAGAGAGAACTAGAAATAGAGAGAAATAAAGTTAAAGTTAGAGAGAGAACTAGAAATAGAGAGAAATAAAGTTAGAGAGAGAACGAGAAATAGAGGGAACGAGAAATAAAGTTAGAGAGAGAACGAGAAATAGAGAGAACGAGAAATAAAGTTAGAGAGAGAACGAGAAATAGAGAGAACGAGAAATAAAGTTAGAGAGAGAACGAGAAATAGAGAGAACGAGAAATAAAGTTAGAGAGAGAACGAGAAATAGAGAGAACGAGAAATAAAGTTAGAGAGAGAACGAGAAATAGAGAGAACTAGAAATAGAGTTAGAGAGAGAACGAGAACTAAAGTTAGAGAGAGAACTAGAAATAGAGAGAACGAGAACTAAAGTTAGAGAGAGAACTAGAAATAGAGAGAACGAGAACTAAAGTTAGAGAGAGAACTAGAAATAGAGAGAACGAGAACTAAAGTTAGAGAGAGAACTAGAAATAGAGAGAACGAGAACTAAAGTTAGAGAGAGAACTAGAAATAAAGTGAGAGAGAGAGAAACTGAAATGAAGTTAGAGAGAGAGAGAGAGAGAGAGAGAGAAACAGAAAGTTAGAGAGAGAGAGAGAAAGAGAGCGAAAGGGAAAGAAGAGAGAGAAAGAGAGCGAAAGGGAAAGAAGTGAGAGAAAGAGAGCGAAAGGGAAAGAAGAGAGAGAAAGAGAGCGAAAGGGAAAGAAGTGAGAGTGAGAGCGAAAGGGAAAGAAGTGAGAGTGAGAGCGAAAGGGAAAGAAGTGAGAGTGAGAGCGAAAGAGAAAAAGAGGGAGAGTGAGAGCGAAAGAGAAAAAGAGGGAGAGTGAGAGAGAAATAAAGTTAAAGTTAGAGAGAGAACTAGAAATAAAGTGAGAGAGAGAAATAAAGTTAGAGAGAGAACTAGAAATAGACAGAAACAGAAATGAAGTTAGAGAGAGAGAGAAAGAGAGCGAAAGGGAAAGAAGAGAGAGAAAGAGAGCGAAAGGGAAAGAAGAGAGAGAAAGAGAGCGAAAGGGAAAGAAGAGAGAGAAAGAGAGCGAAAGGGAAAGAAGAGAGAGAAAGAGAGCGAAAGGGAAAGAAGAGAGAGAAAGAGAGCGAAAGGGAAAGAAGTGAGAGAAAGAGAGCGAAAGGGAAAGAAGTGAGAGTGAGAGCGAAAGGGAAAGAAGTGAGAGTGAGAGCGAAAGGGAAAGAAGTGAGAGTGAGAGCGAAAGGGAAAGAAGTGAGAGTGAGAGCGAAAGGGAAAGAAGTGAGAGTGAGAGCGAAAGAGAAAAAGAGGGAGAGTGAGAGCGAAAGAGAAAAAGAGGGAGAGTGAGAGCGAAAGAGAAAAAGAGGGAGAGTGAGAGCGAAAGAGAAAAAGAGGGAGAGTGAGAGCGAAAGAGAAAAAGAGGGAGAGTGAGAGAGAAATAAAGTTAGAGAGAGAACTAGAAATAGAGAGAAATAAAGTTAAAGTTAGAGAGAGAACTAGAAATAGAGAGAAAGAGAAATAAAGTTAGAGAGAGAACTAGAAATAGAGAGAAAGAGAAATAAAGTTAGAGAGAGAACTAGAAAAAGACAGAAACAGAAATGAAGTTAGAGAGAGAGAGAGAGAGAGAGAAACAGAAAGTTAGAGAGAGAGAGAAAGAGAGCGAAAGGGAAAGAAGTGAGAGTGAGAGCGAAAGGGAAAGAAGTGAGAGTGAGAGCGAAAGGGAAAGAAGTGAGAGTGAGAGCGAAAGGGAAAGAAGTGAGAGTGAGAGCGAAAGGGAAAGAAGTGAGAGTGAGAGCGAAAGGGAAAGAAGTGAGAGTGAGAGCGAAAGGGAAAGAAGTGAGAGTGAGAGCGAAAGGGAAAGAAGTGAGAGTGAGAGCGAAAGGGAAAGACGTGAGAGTGAGAGCAAAAGTCAGCAAAAAAGGAAAGTCTCAAAAACAAAATAGAAGCCTCACAGATATTCAAAAAAGTTGACTTTGTTATGTATAACTTGGCAGCCAACCCGTTTTCAGTCCTTACCATTAAATTCTAACAAGCTCATATTTAAAACCTTGTAGAAAATTTTAAAAAACCCCAAAATCCAGGACAAAGCTACACATTTTCCAAGGTACCTTCAGTGTGCAAGTCTCTCACCCACAACCGTTTCCTCCTTGGGGTGCTCTGCCAGGGAAAAATCCATCCGCATCTGAAAAAAATTTAGGACAAAAGTCAGAGCGCTGCAGGATAACTTAAAAGCTCCAGGCATCTTGTGCCCACCTAAAAATACCCTCTACGCTCCCACTACACCCTACACTGCAAACTTCAAGTCCCCGGGACATGTCCTATTACCCCTACACCCAGGTTATGCAGCAGGGCAGAGCAGCGCAGGGCCAAACGCACACCAACACCCGTGATGCAGGACACCACAAACGAGAAGGACGCAACAGCGAGAGAAAAGGCTCGGCAAGAAGAAGGACCCTGAGGGCCGAGAGAATGCGGAAGGAGATGACCGAGATAAGACCGATGTAGAGCCGATGAGGCTCAAAGAACCCGGCAGCAAGAAGATGCCAGCAGAACTGCTTCGTCCGAGAACCGCAAAGATGGATGCCCGAGAACCCTACGGTCAGATACCTCGACCTATCTCGGCATTCTTACAATGCCTACTCCGCCACAATGGATCATTGCGGTGCACAGCTGTCAGTACAGCTCAGAACAAGACCTGAAAAGACCTGGGACCGGATGCTTCTGAAGAGAGATGTGATTCTGATGTGCGTGCGAGGTCCCGAGTCAAAGCCACCGAGCTGAGGAACGCAGAGATTACAAATGCTAAGACACAAGCCAGGGTTTCCAAAAGGCCCCTTGTAGGGACAACGACACGAAAGGCAAGACACGCAAAAGACACAGAGTGCACAACAGACAAGTGACTCCACATGGCCTGGGACTGCTCTGCCCTGCACAGTTCAGCACTGCTATCAAAAGTGAGACTTTACCTTTTAGTAGGCCAAGGGGCCACATCTTGGCCATCCCAGACTGCAAATCTGACTCAAAAAACCCAACCGGCCACCCCGCTTTCAACTCCTCTGTGGCTCACAGCCCTCCACTTATCTCTTTGATGTCTGGGAACGCCAATCGGCATCGGGTGCAAAACAAGGCCGCCTCGCCCTTGAGGAATTTCCCGCTGGTACCGGGCTGTCGTCTCTCAGGCGGCTAGAATAAAGGAAACCAAACGTGAACACGTGGCCTTGGCAGCACTACTGCCAACACCTGACAATTCTGCTACTCACCATCTCCCGAAAAGGCCCGGATCCTTGAGCCCCACGCCAAGGTCACAGGGTATACCTGGCTTAAGAGGAGACGAGGTGATGCGGCACGGCTGAAACTTGAGTGGACCCTCGCTCCTCCTCCCTACCTCCCCGACCCACCGCAACGCCTCGGCCCTTACCGCAGTCCGGACGGCACCTTCAAACGGAGAAGATGGAGGCTTCATCACGGAGTCCTGTCGTGCTCCCCGACGGCTCACGAGAGAGGCGAAGCAGCTCCGTCGTCCGGTCGCTGAGCGGAGTTCGGCGTGATGCGAGTGGACCCCCTAAAACACACCATAATGGACACTTACAGTTACACCATCAAGAGAGACTTGAGCAACAGCAACTGATTCTGTCCACCAATCAACGCTCACCTTGTTTGCTTCACCTTGGCTGCCGCTATCCAGCCATGCTTCCTAAAAACAAATGCAAAGAACAGCGCTGTAACACAGCCACCATTTACGCTGCCCCTCTGAAGACAAACGGTGACTGACCTGCATGGGGCAGAGCCCCTCACCTGGAATGGGGCCCTCTGCCATGGATCTAATCCATCCGCAGCTTAAAGAGAGTTAGCACAAAAGTCAGAGCGCTGCAGGATAACTTAAAAGCTCCAGGCATCTTGTGCTCATCTAGAAATACCCTCTACGCTCCAACTACACCCTACACTGCAAAATTCAAGTCCCCAAGACATGTCCTATTACTCCTACACCCAGGCTACGCAGCAGGGCAGAGCAGCGCAGGGCCAAACGCACACCAACACCCGTGACACAGGACACCACAAACGAGAAGGACGCAACAGCGAGAGAAAAGGCTCGGCAAGATGAATGATCCAGAATGACTAAGGATCAAGAAAATGTGAAAGCAGGCGATCGAGGTAAGACCGATGGTGAGCCGATGAGGCTCGAAGAACCCAGCAGCAAGAAGACGCCAGCAGAACTGCTTCGTCTGAGAACCGCAAAGATGGATGCCCGAGAACCCTACGGTCAGATACCTCGACCTAGCTCGGCCTTCTTACGAGGCCTAATCCGCCATAAGGGATCACTGCTGTGCACAGCTGCCAGTACAGCTCAGAACAAGACCTGAAAAGACCTGGGACCGGATGCTTCTGAAGAGAGATGCGATTCTGATGTGCGTGCGAGGTCCCGAGTGTCAAAGGTGCCGAGCTGAGGAATAGGGAGGTATTAAGAACGATGCCTGGTGTTTCCAAGAGGCTCCTTGAAGAGCTAAGGCAGAAGACATTGCATGTGAGACGCCCAAAAGACACAGAGTGCACAACAGACAAGTGACTCCACATGGCCTGGGACTGCTCTGCCCTGCACAGTTCAGCACTTCGATCAAGTGAGACTTTACCTTTAGGTCCCTAAGGGGCCACATCTTGGCCATCCCAGACTGCAAATCTGACTCAAAAAACCCTCCTGCTGACTCCTGACCGGCCACCCCGCTTTCAGCCCCCTCTGTGGCTCACAGCCCTCCACTTATCTCTTTGATGTCTGGGAACGCCAATCGGCATCGGGTGCAAAACGAGGCCGCCTCGCCCTTGAGGAATTTCCCACTGGTACCGGGCTGTCGTCTCTCAGGCGGCTACAATAAAGGAAACCAAATGTGAACACAAGGCCTTGGCAGCACAATTACCAACACCTGCCCCTTTGCTACTCACTGTCTTCTATGAATGCCTGGGTCATTGAATAATAGATTTAGCAACGCTCAGAGGCTCAAACTTGCAGAGCCAAAGTCCTCATCGCGTTTTTGGGGCAGTGACCACTCACCAGAGCAGGACACAGATCCCATGGTGGGCATATCCTGTTAATAAAAAACCCAGGGGAATCCACAACCCCACTGCTGCTTTCTGCCTCGCCTAGCCTTCAGCTTACTGCCTGCACCTCTCAGGAGTTCTGGCACTGTCCTGCATTAGGGTTGCTGCCGGCACCTACTCTCAGAAAAACAGGGGTGTTGGGAGGGATGCTGTGAGGGCAGGTATATCTGTATTCTAACTTGTATCCCTGGCTATAGCCCTTATTTTCACTCTGTGCTCTCTAGCCCTTGAGTCCTTTCCCTCTCAAGCCCTCCCTCAGCCTCTGTGTGTCACTGTCAAGTGCCCCTGCTGAACCCTACAACCTGCAACTTGGGTTCCTCCTAGGACACGGATCCCAGGGTGGGCCAGGCATCCCCTGGTGCACCCTAACCCTGTGCACTCCTGAAGATGGCTGACACCACAAAGCTCGCTAGAACACGGAGAGGGGTCAGAACTGTCCTGGCCAGGGAAGGCTCCAACGAGGCTGAGGAGAAATGCTCTCCCTTTACTTCCAAATGGTCCATCCCTCTACAGCCCTCTCGTCTCAGCTAACTTTAAATTGCCTCCTAGAACAGAAAAAGTTTTTCCTCTGCTCCTGACCACCAGCCCCAACACTTATCTTTCAGGAGATGAGTAGACAAAATCCATTCTTGATTGAAAAGAACGCATCAGGACCGTCAACATCGAGACATTCTCTGTGTCCGCTTCGGTGCTGCCGTATCCAAAATCAGCTCTGCACCTCCACAGGGCACCTAGGACCATGAAAATGAAAATGTGACGATCCCCTCCAGAAGAATAATCCCCAGGTCTCCTCCACACTGCTGTCCTGGCTCATCTTAGATCTACATTCGACTCCAGAGGCTGCCCGGAGGATACCTGCAAAATGAAAAGGTACATGCTTAACCCCTTGCCCAGGAGCGACCCTGCCTAAATGCCCCCTCACCTGCTCTCCTCCGTTCCTTGGCATGCCTAGGGCAGCAGCAGCACCTGCAAAGAAATCAAGCAAAAATGCATGCTGAAACAGTGTGAAACAGCAACCTCCCCAGTCCAACTAAGGTATGCCACAAGTGTACCTTAAGCTTACACCCATCTGGCCTCTGGCATCCAAGGCTGGGACATCCAGCAAGTGAACCAACTAAAATAAAAAAACAACAGTGGATGCTTAGAGCTGCACCAGAAATTAAGACCTGAGCAATAAAAACTGCTTCTATCCACCAGTCACTGCTCACCTTGCTTCATTGACCTTTACTGCCAATACCCAGCTTTAGTACCTAAAAATAAACACAAAGAACAATGCTGCAATGTAGCCACCATTCACACCTCCCCTGCCAAGACCAACACCAACCAACCTTCTTCTTCAGGCAGTGGAGGAGGAGAACACCCTCACCCAGGATGGGGCCCTCTGCCACAGATTTAATCCATCTGCATCTGAAAGTCAGTACAAAAGTCAGAGCACTGCAGGATAACTTAAAACCTCCAGGCATCTTGTGCCCACCTAAAAATACCCTCTACGCTCCCACTACACCCTACACTGCAAACTTCAAGTCCCCGGGACATGCCCTATTACCCCTACACCCAGGCTACGCAGCAGGGCAGAGCAGCGCAGGGCCAAACGCACACCAACACCCGTGACACAGGACACCACAAACGAGAAGGACGCAACAGCGAGAGAAAAGGCTTGGCAAGAAGAAGGACCCTGAGGGCCGAGAGAATGCGGAAGGAGATGACCGAGGTAAGACCGATGTAGAGCCGATGAGGCTCAAAGAACCCGGCAGCAAGAAGACGCCAGCAGAACTGCTTCGTCCGAGAACCGCAAAGATGGATGCCCGAGAAACCTACGGTCAGATACCTCGACCTATCTCGGCATTCTTACAATGCCTACTCCGCCACAATGGATCATTGCGGTGCACAGCTGTCAGTACAGCTCAGAACAAGACCTGAAAAGACCTGGGACCGGATGCTTCTGAAGAGAGATGTGATTCTGATGTGCGTGCGAGGTCCCAAGTCAAAGCCACCGAGCTGAGGAATAGGGAGGTATTAAGAACGATGCCTGGTGTTTCCGAGAGGCTCCTCGAAGGGCTAAGGCAGAAGATATTGCATGTGAGACGCCCAAAAGACACAGAGTGCACAACAGACAAGTGACTCCACATGGCCTGGGACTGCTCTGCCCTGCACACCTCAGCACTGTGATCAAAACGGAGACTTTCCCTCGATGTGGCCTAAAGGGTCACATCTGGGCCATCCCGGTCTGCAGAGCTGACTCCAGACCCCTCTCCGCGAGTTCCCACCCGGCACCCTGCTTTCATCCCCTCTGTGGCTCATAGCCCTCCACTTATCTCTGGGACTTCCGGGAACGAGAATCTGCGTCGGGTGCAAAGGAAGGCCGTCCTGCCCTTGGGGAATTCCCTGCTGTCCCCGGGCTGCTGTGTCTCAGTCAGCTCTCACAAAGAAAACCAAACATCAGGGCACGGTCTCAGCAGAGCTGTTTGCCGCTCTGTAAGGGGGTCTCAATGTAATACGAGCAGAGCAGCTGGAACACACAAACAACAATGGATGCTTAGAGTTACACCAGAAACACCACTGCCCTAACCACACAAATACATGAACTTTGAAAAAGAAAACTCAAAAAAAATTGCACCAAAAAAAGCCAACTCTGATGACCCATAATCAAACTACTAAATATAATGAAAATAATACCTCGTCCAATTCCTTTAAAAAAACTCAAATATACATCCAGAACCTCCCCAAACTTAAAAAGGCCTGTCTCTAACCAAACAAAAAGCAAAATCCCATGTGTTTTGAAATACATAAACATATTAACCTAACACATCAGAACCACAGAAATTTAAATCCCAGTCAACACTAGTATGCCATATACAATAATCCCATCACTACATACAAAATCAAAATCCACTTCTATTACTAACACAGCAAAAAAAATCACAACTGTTAACTGTAATAAAACCTAAAAAAACTAACTAAAAATAAAATTTAAAAGTCCCACTGTAACTAAAGTGCCAAAACCCCTCAAACATTTAAAATAACTACTACAAAAAGGCCCTCTACCCACCACACCACCAACATCACATAAAACAAATAAATTACTCTCTTCATACAGCACACCCACATAAAAAAGCCTAAATGTCCCTAAAATCTTTCAAGTAATCACAAATTAACCCCCCAAAAAATCTTTATTACCATTAACAAAAAAAAACCAAAAAATGAACACAAACTAAAAAACTCCACCATACAAACAAAGAACACTAGAGTCTTTTCACTAACAATTCTTATCACATCATAAAAATAGAACAAAAACTGGAAACAACCATAGAGAATTCCACACAGCAAATCACAAAAACTAGCAGAAGATATAAATCAATCCAACTTGCTGAACTCAAAACTGACCTACAACTGACCCTAAACACAACTAAAAAAACCTACACTAACTCATAAATAATAACCACTACTCTATAAAATAACTAAAAAACCCAAACTAATTAACAACATGAAAAAATCTAAACTAGTAAACAGTGTCGCTGTGCGTGTTTTCCTAAACCCCAGGGCACGCAGCGACATTCAGGGGTGCGACACCTTCCCCCGGGGAGCTCTCACTTCCCCACCGGGACTCTGGTTCAGCCAGTCTATGCGCGCAGAGACAAAGTGAAGACGAGACGGGTCTTGGGGTAAACTAAGGAGATTTATTACAGGTATAACTGAAGCATAACAACTAAAAGCTGGACCCCAAAGACCGGGGGCACGTGTCCTCCCGTGCGTTTTATAGACAGGGCAATACAAAGCAAGCAACCAATGAAAATGCACTCAGGGAGGGGTTTAGGGCAGGGAGTACAGAACAAAATCCAATGGGAATAGCAGAAGCAGTGTGATGATATGAAACAGCAAATGATATATCGATTTAAAAAAGACTGGCAGGGAAAGCTCTAGAAATAGAGGCAGGGGCACAGAGGATTGACACCTAACAGTATGTATAATTTAAATCATAACACACAAATGAAATAGAAAGCTAGCTTGAAAACTTAGAGTAGAAAATCCACACCGCAACAAAACAGGAATGTCACTACCCCAAAAAACTACCTAAAAAATCCACCATATCACTGCCATGTTTGCAAAAATAAAACAAATAAGACCCACCAAAACAACAAACAAATCATGCCGCAAATATAAAAATATCACAAATAAACTTAACAACACCAAAAATATTATTCCTAATTCAATAAACCCATAATGCCTCAAACCATCCAAACAAAAAAATCACCTATATATACACACAAAACCAAAAGATCAATTTAACCATGAACAGTATCTCCCAAATTATCTGAACCTATCAAACATATACTGCAACCAAATAAACCAAATGAATAAACCCTTGCAATAAAAGAAACAATAATCCAACCACATGTATTAGAAAATCCTAACAAATTAACTACATCACACTACCTCAAACCAACCAAAACACTACATACTCACCGCAATAACAATAAACACCACTAAATGACTGAAAGCAGACCCTGTACCTCATATTACATCCCATTACACCATGGTAAGCCTTAGAAAGCATATCCTTTAACATATCATACCCCATAAAAAAAAACAAACAACAAAACCCAGTCTAAAAAAAAAAACATGATCAACACCTGAAGTAAGAAATACAACATTAAATAAATAGACCGTATCCCTTATCATACACCATCAACAAACAAAATAAATCTACACAGTGAAATAGTAAAAACCACCTTAAAAAAACTAAACAGAAAAAACTTTTAAATATTAAAAGCTGCATCCAACAAAACACCCAAATCTCCATCACCCAAGCCAGCCCTACCCAATCTGAATCCCTACATACAATAAATAAAAACAAAACCTCAATAACATTTATCAGAAGTCTATTTAAAAAGCTACTCGAATTAATTCTATCTCAAATACAAACAAACTCATCCATTAAGTTATCTTCACTCAAAAACTAAATTACATCTAATAAATACAACCAAAAAATAAAGCAAAACACTATATACCACCAAAAACCATAATATTTAATAAAAACCACATTTAAATACTACTATTCATTAAAATCCTAGGCAAAGGGGGTTTTTCACCAATTTAAACACAGACAATAACAAAACAGGAGTTTCTTCCCTCAATTTAAACTTCCTTTGTCCTCATAACCCCCATTTTTTTCAGGGGCAGCAGGGAGGGATTAGCAAGATAAAATTGAAAAGCAAAAGGTGAAAGTCCCCTGTACAAACCCACACTGGCTCACCGGCTGCTGCCCCGTCTAGCACAAAGGTTTGCCCCCCAGCACCTCCTTCAAGCAAAGCCCCACACCCAAGTGCATCCAGTTGCTCCCCCAGACCCAATGAGAGGCTCTCACCATCACTCCATGAGACATGCCTGGGAGGCCACCATAAGCCTCTCTCTTCCAGCAGCTCCATGCGGAACTGAGCTGAGGCACCCCCTCTTAAAGCAGCCTCGGGAGGACCCGCCCCCTCATCATCGTTACAGCACCCAGCTGTCTTTGTTCCCTGTCCTCATCATTCTCATAGCTGACACCTGTGGCTGCTGCCGCTCTGAGTGTGAGGGCAGGGGGGACTTGCTGCTCATTCCCTAGACAGTTCACTGTCAGCACTTGACACACTGGGGCACCAGACTTTCCTTGCTATGGATAAGGATCCCTCTTCTCCTGCAAGTGCCCAAGGCTGAAATTTGGATTCCACCTCCAAAATTCTGTGTGTGAAGTTCATCATTCCTAAGGAAGTTCCTAAGGAAATTCCCCAGCAATCATTAGCCTTCATTTACAATTTTTCCTTTGGAATCATTACTAGCTTGTCTGTCTGTAGAAGCATTTCATTGAGAGTTCAGGAGCTGGGTTGGCTTGTTTATGATCTAGCTGATAAGCCCAGGCTAAATCCAAACAGCCAGAATGACAGGGAAATATGGAGACAGTTTATAAATACTGCTCCCCTCGCGTGCAACTTAGTTCTTCATTGCACAAGGGGCAAGTATGGAATTCAGATGTTCTCTGCATATCTCCAGCTCAGACACTTCCACATCTGCAGCAGTGCCTCACAGAGCCCCGGCCCCACCCCGAGCCCTCCCCGCCCTGCCCGAGTTGTAGGTGGGACCATCGCCCGCGGCCCCGCCCCTCTCCTCCGGGCCGGCCCCGCCCCTCTCTTCCGAGCGGGCCCCGCCCCTCTCCTCCGGGCCGGCCCCGCCCCTCTCCTCCGGGCCGGCCCCGCCCCTCTCCCCCGAGCCGGCCCCGCCCCTCTCCCCCGAGCCGGCCCCGCCCCTCTCCCCCGGGCCGGCCCCCCCTCACACTGGAGCCCAGCCCGGGCTGCTCCCGGGCTGGGCGGAGCTCGGGGCACTGAGGCAGAGCCGGGAGTGGGACTGGGGGTTTCTCGTTCGGCTCCTCTCGGTGTCGGCTGGGGGTCCCGAGAGCAGCCGCCTCTCCCCCGGCGGGCGGGCTGTGCGTCTGGGGGCCGGAGCACCGGGGCGGCGTTGGGGCCGGGACTGGGACCGGGATGGCGGCGGGCGGCAGGAGCCGCTCCGGGCCGGGCACTGGGGCCGAGCCGCTCTTGATCCGCCCGCAGCCGGGGCTGTGCTGGGGCATTGGGGAAAAAGAAATCTGTGGCACAGCTCATTTCCTCTCCCAGCTTGGCTTCTGTGTGATCGTCTGCGACTCCACCTGCTCCCCTGGGCTTTTCAACCCGTGCAGCTGGAATGACCTGCCCGCTTCTAAGCCCGACAAACAATAATGGGACAGCTCTCTGCATCAGGCAGTGGAGCCTCGCTGCAGTGTCCCAAAGGTGCAGCAGTGCCCAGCATCTCTGGCTGCAATTTGAGGCGTCCCAGCGTAGCCCCTCTCTGGTGTTCCTCTGGAGCTGACACTTCCCAGCCTCCCTGACCAGGGTTTGGGGGTCTCAGCACAGGCCCCTAGCACATCCTGCTGCTTCTTCAAGTCCTGTTGAACCAGGAGGATTTTTGGGAGGTAGAGGCACCCAAAGCCAGCAGAACTGGCCTAAACCCCTTTTTGGGGAAATCTCTCTTCTTTCTTCCTCACCGAATTCCCACTGTCAAAACCCAGCCTGAGGCTCAGCTCCCCATCCCCTCAATCTCTCCAAGGAATTGGGCTTGGATTTCCCAATCCAGCAGAGTGGGAATGCTGCTGTCCTTACTGGATATCCAAATTGCAGTAATTGCTTAAGAAATAATTGAACGACATTAAAGGAATGAAGAGAAAATAAATCAGAGCTGCCAGCCCCAAGGGCCGTCCAAGGGATTCTCAAACCCCTTATCAATGATATGCTTTAATTAAACAACTCAAACCAAGTAACATCACATTGATACAGTAAGATTCTTTTTCATTGACTTATAGATCAATATTGCACAGGGTAAAACCCTTCTAAAGCCGGAAACTCTTTTAAGAGATATGCAGGGCACAGCTGCAGAGAGTGTCATGGGATTCAGGGGAAAAACCCCAAAGTTTTCAGTCTTTAGCATCTTCCACTGGGTTGTCATTGACAGCAAACACGGCTTCAGCCTTGGGAAGACATGGAGAGTCAGAGATTTTGCAGATCCTGGTCTCACCTCAGCCTTTTAGCAGCTACAGTCTGCAAGGAGAGAGAAGAAAATGGGTCAGAATGGACAGCCTACTTCCAGAAAATCATCCCAATTCAGAAAGCGTTAAGTAGAGCTGTAACAATCTCTCCAAGGTCCATTTCCCTGCCCACTGAGGGCTCTAAGTTGAAGCACAGGCTGGACCTGCTGTGGGCAGACTTGCAAAGCCCACAAGTAAAAGCTACTGGGCCAATTCCATTAAACATTCCAAAATCAAGCTCCTGGGATGCGACCATCTCTTCTGTCACCTTCAAACATCCAGAAGGAGCTCTCTTGCAGTTGAGCAGCATTCAAAAACTTGTTAGAGCAGAAACTGCCTCACAAATTACACTGGAGTAATGTAGGCTCCTCTGGCAGATATGTCAATAACAAAATGGTGTAGTTACCTGAACAGAAAGGGATGTAAGACCCATTACTACGGGCTAAACTGGAGCACTACTTCAAACTGGGGCAGTGAAGATGGTGGGTAGGAGCTTTTCTAAGAGATGCGGTGCCTACCAGTGGGGCAGAGTGGGGAAATTAATTCTGAGTTTTTGGAGAAAACTTTAAATCTCACAGTAGTAATGCTAAGCAGTGTTGGGTAACAAAAAAACCAAAACAAATCCCAAACCCAAAGAAAGGGCTCAAACCTGATCTCAGCAATTCTTTCCATTCGATTCTCTCCTCGCTCCTTTCATCCTGTGAAAGCTCACCTGGCTCTAACATTCTCTGTCCACACAGTAACTCTTTCCAGCCTTGGTCAGTGTCAGAGCCACACACTCAGCTTTGGCTGGACAACCTTCAGCTTCCACAGTCCACTTCCTCAGGCTGTTCGCTCCCAACTCTTCCTACCTGCAGTCACAAGATTTTAGTAGAGCAAAACATCAACTTGATTTACCATGATTAATTTGTGATTAATATTTCAAGATAAAGTTACAGCAAAAGCATTAAGTCCATTTCCACAGGAGGCAGAAGAAACATGGCTAAAAGTTAAATGAAGATCTAGAGAAGTGAATCGGAACGAACTAGAAACATCATATCAAATTTCTGAGACAGAAATAGGAACCTAATGCTGTGCTTGATAAACAGAAAATGCTAACTACCAAGAAAACTGAAGGAAAAGTGGCTAAAAGTCTTGCAGAGCACAAGACAGCAATTACAGGAAGCAGTCCAGTACATGTTACAATGCACTGAATTGCTCTGGGTGGAATAAGCTGTTCTGCAGAAACCATTGAAGCATATTAAGATTTCTCAGAGGTGATTTCAACAAAGAATGATGTAAGGTTAAATCTCACCCTGTGCGGCACCTCTTGCAAGACAGCTGGGCTTTCAAGAGTAAGCGGCTCCTCGTGAATGAGAGATTGCTTTTCCAGGGTTCCTGGCCTAGAGCTGAGATGCCACAGGTTACATCATGCACTTCCCACACTGAAGCCAAAAATCCAAATACAGCACTCCTTTAGAACCCTGAGAGACAGCCGTGGATTCTGGGGATACGGGATACAGTGGAAAATGGCACCAAGACACCAAGAACAGTGCAGTGCTGGCTGGCAGAAGCAGCATCCCTTTGCCAGAAAATGCCATTCTGCAGCCAAGTTAGTGCATGAGAGAATTTTACTGCCATGCAATAAAAAAAGTACTCTAGCAGTGGAATGAAGAAAAAAATCTCCAAACCCTGTCCAGAGTACCAAGGGGAATATCCACAGCAATACAGCAAAATAAATGGGAACTTCAGAAAAAAAAAGAGACATTAAAACCAGTCCAGATGAACAACCACTGTCTATTAGGACAATGCCTGCACAAAAGGACTCTGGTGCGGAGCCTTAATTGAGGATACAGTTTTTAATAACCCCTTTGAAGTGCTATAAACCAACTAAACCCAAGCACACTTTCATTTTCTAGACAGATTTTAAGACAGCTGAGTGAGAGTCTCAAGCACGTACTCAGTTGTCAGAGTTGCCTTTGCCCATCTTAGCAAGGACAGAGCAGATGTGGCCAGCACAGGGCAGAGCCACCCCGAGTCCTGCCCGAGCCCCTCTGGCCACACTCCCTGCTGATCATGCGGACCCCTAACAGGCTCCAGCCAGGCCTCTTTGGTGCTTGGTTTGTGAACTCTTCCAATCAAATGCGAAGGAACCCTCTAGTGCCCTGGACCTGGTGATATTTTCTGGGCTGGAATGCAACTTCCCACACAAAAGGCAGGCCAGGTTGGTTTGTTTTGGTTCTTTTTCTAGGATGTGCCTTACACAGGTGATGTTCCCTACAGCTGAGCACTGGGATGCCAACAGCACCAATACAGAAAACCACCGTGGGACAGAGCAGCAGAAGACGCTCCCTCCAGCCTTGCCAGAGATGTAACAGGAGCACCCTCAGTGCCATGCCTGGTGAGTGCAGTGGAGCTGGCAGGCTGACCCATAAACATTCTGCACTTACCTTTCAACAGAGTCAGTACGGACACAGAACAAATCCCTCTTGCAGTCGAGATGCCTTGAGGCGTGCATGTATCTGCTGCCAAGGGTCCTGGAGCAGCCAGAGCAGAGTAGGGTTTCTACCATGCTGCAAGCAAGGAATAACATTTATTCAGAAGAAAATAAAAGGAGGCACCTCTCCCCATCCCTTTTCTTAAAAATAAAAAAAAAATTTTAAATCATGCATTAGAACTTTTTTAACCTTTCATTCATGCTTTACACAGTATAAATGATGAGCACTCATCTTTTAGCCTGAATTTGCATCAGCTCCTCAGGCTGGCTAACCTCAGCAAGACCAAGACCATCAGAATCGCTGAATTGTGGAAGGGGCCTTCAAGCTCACCCCATTCCACCCCCGGCCCTGGGCAGGGACAGCTTCCACTATCCCAGGGTGTTCCAAGCCCCGTCCAACCTGGCCTTGGGCACTTCCAGGGACACAGGGGCAGCCACAGCTTCTCTGGGGAACCTGTACCACGGCCTCACCGCCCTCGCAGGGAAAAATTTCTTCCCGACATTTAATCTAAAGCTGCCTCCCTTGTCCATCACTACATGTCCTTGTGAGAAATCCCTCTCCCTTAGGCCATACGCGGCTTGTACAGCCCACCCCAGATAAGTGCTCCAGGGGCTCTCGGGCCACACGAGCGCTCCGGGCCCTTTGCCGGTCCCCAGCGCCGGGAACCCCGACTCCCCCGGGACTGTGTCCAGCCAGGCCCGGCCCTCACCATCCGCACTCTCCGGGGAGCTCGGAGCCCTTCCGCCCCGGGTCCGCGGCGACGCTGGCGGCCGCAGCTGCGGCGGGAGGCAGGGCAGGAGGCACGGCGGCAGCGACCGCGGCGGCACGGGGGTGGCAGCGCTGGTACTCACTGCGCAGCAGGATGGGACCGCTGTCCTCGACACTGAACCCCAGGTGCGGGTGTCGCCCACGGGGCGCCCGCAGCCGGCGCACATGAACACCATGGGCGTGGGGGCCGCGTCCGCCCGCCGCTCCTGCTGCTGCTGGGCCCGGTCGGCGCCCGGCTGCAGCAGCGACAGCGAGCGCTCCAGCTCCGGGCACAGCGCCATCGCGTCCCGGCCGCCCGCCCGCCGACCGGCCGGCAGAGAGCCCGACAGCGCCTTGGAATCGCCCGCCGAGAAGGCGGCAGTGACGGCGCACACCGCCCCGGGACCGCCCCGGGACCGCCCCGGAACTGCTCCCGTTTTTTCTTCCTCTTTTTTTTTTTTTTTTTTTTTTTTTTCCCCTCTTCCTTCTGTCAAACAAAGAGGAAAGATGTCTCGAATACACCTGCAGCAGAGCCTTGGTTCGGCCGCGGCTATAGGGTCCAAACCCTATATAAACCCTATATAAACGTTACTTCCGCCCGTTGTAGCCGCCATCTTGGTTGTGGTGAAGACACATCCGGTAGAGCCGCCATCTTTTTTGTGGCACCCCCGAAGGCCCCGGGTAGCTGGTTACTCAGGCGCCTCACCAAAATGGCTGCCGCAACCGCACCGCGGCGCGGCACAGCGGGCACACAGCTCCCTCGCGCCGGGAAGCGACGCTGAAAATTGTTCCTGAGCGGCGCCGTTTTCGGGGTCGGGCGCAGGCAGTTGGGTCGACGCCCATGGGTGGTCCTTGTGTTTTCCCGCCTTTTTTGGCCGCCGTCTTTGGAAGGTCGAAGGCGGCTCGACGAGCCGCCATCTTGAGCGGGGCATTAGGTGACTGCCCATACTTCCGGCTGCCATCTTGTTTGTGGCTGAAACCATTTCCTGTTGGGCCGCCATCTTTGTTGTGGCACGGCCGAAGGCACCCCGGTTTTAAAGGGGGGTGCCTGACAAAATCGAGAAAGGAGAAATCAGAAAGGAAAAAATTAGAAAGGAAAACATTAAAAAGGAGAAAAATTAAAAAGAGAAAAATAAAAAATAAAAAATTAAAAAGGAAAAAATTATAGTGGAAAAAATTAGAGAGGAAAAAATGACAAAGGAAAAAATTACAAAGGAAAAATTACTAAGGAAACATTAAAAAATACAAAACAACCGCAAACATAAAAATAAAACATAAATCTAAATAAAAATTTAAAAGTTATTGAAAATAAAATAAAAAGTGAAATCATAACTATAAAATATAAAAGTAAACTAAAAATCGAAAAATTAAAAATTTGAGGAAACATTAAAATATTTTTTAAAAGTCAAAATAAAAAAACATGAAAATCTAAAACACAATAAAATAAAATAGCATGAAAAAATACAACAATAACAACAACAAAGGAATTCAATAAATGCAGCTCTCCCCTCCTTCCACTGCCTAACACAGCTCCAGGAGTGTTCTTGACTGTGATGCAGGGATAGGGAAAACAAACCCAGTGCCTCCCACAAATTCAGGTTTTCTAGACAACCCCCAGTTTTACTGGGAAACCAATTCTAGCCAAGCCAGCAACTCCCCTGGGATGAACATCTGCAGTACCGCGCTGTGTCCACAGGGCGGCAGCACTGGGACGGGCACGGGGCAGAGCTGCAGCACCGCGCTGTGTCCACAAGGCGGCAGCACTGGGACGGGCACGGGGCAGAGCTGCAGCACCGCGCTGTGTCCACAAGGCGGCAGCACTGGGACGGGCCCGGGGCAGAGCTGCAGTACCGCGCTGTGTCCACAGCAGACAGGGACCCCCGAAGAGAACGTGCACAGAAACCCCCTAAAAGAAACGCCCCGAAAGACACCCGGCCGCCGCTTAAAAGAGAACCCCTGCCACCAAGCAAATTCAAACCAAAAAACCCCCTCTGTTTTAAGCTCTATTCCATTATTTCTTTACATTTATTATTTTAATATTGATAATTACCATGTCTTTTTTCTAGTCATATCTATGGATATAATATATAGACTACTGTATATAATATAAGTAATGAGAAATATTATAGATTGCATTTACTTACGATATTATTTTTCATATTTATATTTGTTTTATTATATATATTCATATTTTTGTACTTAGTTTTTAAAATTCGTGTTTATTGCTGTATGTTTTAAACTCTATTAATTCAGTAACCTAAACACGACAGCACCCCAATTAAGCAGAATTACATTAGCCTGGTTTTCTAAGGGAGAAAGTGGTTTTAAATTAAAATAATATTGGTATAATTTCTCTTTCTCTGTTCTTTTGTGGGGTTGGTGGATTTTTTTTTTTTTTTTTTTTTTTTTATGTTGTTTGTTTTGTTTCGGATTTCTTTGTTACTAAACAATGAGAGTTACAAGATCAAGTCTACTTTGTTTTCTCGCTACCTGTGAAATACACCTCGACTTCAAGGTAATGTTCCTGATCCTGTAAATGGCTACAATGAGAATTGTTCGGGGGAAAAAGGAAAAAGAAAAAAGAAGGCCCCTTGGTCTTTAGAGCTTTCTCTGTTCAGGATTTCTAATTTAGCAGAAAATACAGAGATTTCTCTAGCTGCACTCTCAATTCTATCCGGACGTGGAGTGGACATGGATTTCATTTGTCACCTCCTCTGTTCCCACCAGCCAAACTTCTACATACTTGGGCTATAAAAAAGTAGATAAAAGAGTAGAGAGAGAGGAAAAAACCAAACCAAACCAAACCAAACCAAACCAAACCAAACCAAACCAAACCAAACCAGACCAAACCAAACCAAACCAAAACACACCAACACAAAGAAAACATGAAGAAAAAAAAAAAGTTTTCAAATAAAATTTCAAGTAAAACACAGAAAAAAATAAAATTAAAAAGTTAAAAAGGAAAAATTAGAAAGAAAGAAAATAAAAAGCAAAAATTAAAAGGAAAAAAATAAAAAGGAAAAAAGTAAAAAGGAAAAAAATAAAAAGGAAAAAATAAAAAGGAAAAAATAAAAAGAAAAAAATTAAAAAGGAAAAAATTAAAAAGGAAAAAAATAAAAAGGAAAAAATTAAAAAGGAAAAAATTAAAAAGGAAAAAAATAAAAAGGAAAAAATTAAAAAGGAAAAAGTTAAAGAGAGAAAAAAAGAGGAAAAAATAAAAAGGAAAAAAATAAAAAGGAAAAAATAAAAAGGAAAAAAATAAAAAGGAAAAAATAAAATAGGAAAATTACAAAGGAAAAATTACAAAGGAAAAATTACAAAGGAAAAATTAAAATAGAAAATTTTTTAAAAGAAAAAATTTAAAAATACAAAAAGACATCACTTATTAAAAAAAAACCCTACATAAAAAATTCAAAGTAATTAAAAATAAAGAAAAAAGTATAATCAACTTTACAAAGAGATTCATTATGGCAATTCAACACTTAGCAAGTTTCCCTGGAAATTTACAGACTTGTGGGCATATGGTGCTGAACAATGCCTGATTTACCAACATGAAATTGGTACATTTCCTTGGCAATGTGCCCTGAGCAGTACAAAAATTCCAATCAGCATGGAAAATATGAAAAAAAAAAAATCCTTTACTAAAATGAGAGAGAGGAAAACCAGCAAATCCAAGGAACAAAGAACATCTAAATCCCAGCTTGCCTGGAAAACAAGCTCAGGAATTTCTAACAAGGAAAACTTTTGCAGCTTTGGAGGAATTTGGTGCAAGTTCATGGAATGATGATTTCAAATCTGCTTCCCCTGCTCTGATTTTAAAGGGAAGCGGCATTAAACACGTCAAGTTACTCCTGTCCAAGAAGGATCCCTATTTTGTGTGAGTAACAATCCCAAGAAACTCCAGTCTTACTTGTATTTGACATCTCAAAGTCTCAGCAGAGTTGGGAAGTTTCAATGAAACAAAAGAGCCACAATGCCTGGAACAACAAAATTCTACTTGGCCAAAATCAGGACATTTATTTACAAATCCAGGGAGGAGGAGGAGGAGGATAACACCAGGAACACACTCCAGCTGAAAGTCACCGTTTATTGGAAAAGGCAGGAAATAAAATGGACACTCTCTGGTTCTGCTCCAGCAATTCTCCGGGAGTCGGAGATAAAAGTGGGAACCTCAGACCAGGACAGGGCATTCCAGGGGCTCTGCCTCGCAGGGGCTCTCTCCTCTTTTGCCAGCTGCCTGCAAGAGGAAAAACAACGGGAGTCAAGTGTCAAACCTGGGCAGGATGTCCTCGGTTGAGGCAGATGGAACAGGCCCCCCCACAGAGTGAGTCCAGGCCG
This sequence comes from Prinia subflava, assembly GCF_021018805.1. Taxonomy (NCBI): domain Eukaryota; kingdom Metazoa; phylum Chordata; class Aves; order Passeriformes; family Cisticolidae; genus Prinia; species Prinia subflava. The sequence continues at coordinate 27,092 of NW_026961084.1, read as the reverse complement.
GGTGCCGGGGAGCTCCGGCAATCGGGGGCCGCCCGTGGCACCAAAGGGCTGGAAAAGCAGCCCCGGCTGCCCGGGTTTGGTGCCGGCACACGGCAAGGTCTGGCCACAGGGGCAGCACTCAGTGCTGGGACCGCAGGAGAACGGCCCAAAGCCGGGTCCAACATCCAGCAGTGCAGGCAGCACACCCCGGGAGAAACTCAGGGGGGAGAAGCCCCCCGGATGCTCCCTGCACACTCCACGTTCCCGGCCTTTGGCAGCTGTGCCAGGGCCTCCCTCAGAACACCGACCTCACCGTGCAGCTCCTGCTAAATAGGAGAACCTGGGGAAACCACGCAGAAATCCAGGCATTTCCAGTTCTTGAGAGCCAAAGCGGCAGCAAAATGCGTGCAAACTTCGTGCTGCCGCACGAAGGGAAAACAAACCCAGTGCCTCCCACAAATTCAGGTTTATTAAAAGAATCCCGGTATATTTTCTCTTTCTTTGTTCTCTTAGGCAGTGGGTTTTGGGGCTTTTTAGTGGTTTTTATGGTTGTTTTGTTTTCAGACCCTGAGTCTGAAGGTACTGGTTCTGCTCAGAACAGTTCATTTCCAAAAAGCAGTGAAACTAGGAAAGGTGCTTCCAAGAAAAACGTGGCCTAGGAGACACATGCAGCTGGGTTCCACAGTCCCAGTCCCCCTCCCAAAGGCTCAAGATATTTCTGTACTTGCAGCACAGGACTAGGAATCGGGGTGAACGCAAACTGGTTTGCTGGCTTTTCTTCTGCCAGAGATACAGAGCGGAGCTTTCCTGTTCCTCGGTTTCTTTTGTGTGGTAGCAGGGGTAATTGCAAGTGCTAAGAAAGTGATCAAAAATATCCATAAGCCTTCTTATAGTGATTAAAAATATCCATAAGCCTTACCATAAGGTAAACTCAAGACAATTGCTGCTGCCTCTATTTATCTGTCTTTTGAGTTGCTCACAAGGTGATCCTTCGCAAATGCTGGCGCTGACAAATCCAGCAGATAGATACAGCAGCCCCAGAAGTATGTGTGGGCATTTGTGAGGAGTGATGTGGGCACTTGCCCCCCAGATTCTCATCCGCATGGGAAATAGATGGTTTGACAGGAACAGATCCTGTCTCAGCTTGGCCAGTCCCAGCTGTCTCTTACTAAAGAGTCACAGAGACCAGGAATGCTCAGGCAAGAGGTAATTCCTCAGATTTGCTGGATGTAAATTTGGGAGAAACATGGTAACTCATAGCTTGTACTGCTGGAACTCCCTCAAGATCCAAACCACAGGCTCTGTTCTCCTGTGTGCTGCTACCAGTGGGGCAGAGTGGGGAAATTCATTCTGAGTTTTTGGAGAAAACTTCAAATCTCACAGTAAGTAAGTAAGTAAGTGCTAGGTAGTGTTAGGTAACAAAAAAACCACAAACAAATCCCAAACCCAAAGAAAGGGCTCAAACCTGATCTCAGCAATTCTTTCCATTCGATTCTCTCCTCGCTTCTTTCATCCTGTGAAAGCTCACCCGGCTCTAACATTCTCTGTCCACACAGTAACTCTTTCCAGCCTTGGTCAGTGTCAGAGCCACACACTCAGCTTTGGCTGGACAACCTTCAGCTTCCACAGTCCACTTCCTCAGACTGTTCGCTCCCAACTCTTCCTACCTGCAGTCACAAGATTTTAGTAGAGCAAAACATCAACCTGATTTACCATGATTCATTTATGATTACTATTTCAAGATAAAGTTACAGCAAAAGCATTAAGTCCATTTCCACAGGAGGCAGAAGAAACATGGCTAAAAGTTAAATGAAGATCTGGAGAAGTGAATCAGAACGAACTAGAAACAACTGATCCAATTTCTGAGACAGCCAGAGGAACCTAATGCTGTGCTTGATAAACAGAAAATGCTAACTACCAAGAAAACTGAAGGAAAAGTGGCTAAAGGTCTTGCAGAGCACAAGACAGCAATTACAGGAAGCAGTCCAGTACATGTTACAATGCACTGAATTGCTCTGAGTGGAATAAGCTGTTCTGCAGAAACCATTGAAGCATATTAAGACTTCTCAGAGGTGATTTCAACAAAGAATGATGTAAGGTTAAAACTCACCCTGTGCGGCACCTCTTGCAAGACAGCTGGGCTTTCAAGAGTAAGCGGCTCCTCGTGAATGCGAGCTTGCTTTTCCAGGGTTCCTGGCCTACAGCTGAGATGCCACAGGTTACATCAGGTTACAGAGCACTTCCCACTCTGAAGCCAAAAATCCAAACACAGCACTCCTTTAGAACCCTGAGAGACAGCCGTGGATTCTGGGGATACGGGATACAGTGGAAAATGGCACCAAGACACCAAGAACAGTGCAGTGCTGGCTGGCAGAAGCAGCATCCCTTTGCCAGAAAATGCCATTCTGCAGCCAAGTTAGTGCATGAGAGAATTTTACTGCCATGCAATAAAAAAAGTACTCTAGCAGTGGAATGAAGAAAAAAATCTCCAAACCCTGTCCAGAGTACCAAGGGGAATATCCACAGCAATACAGCAAAATAAATGGGAACTTCAGAAAAAAAAAGAGACATTAAAACCAGTCCAGATGAACAACCACTGTCTATTAGGACAATGCCTGCACAAAAGGACTCTGGTGCGGAGCCTTAATTGAGGATACAGTTTTTAATAACCCCTTTGAAGTGCTATAAACCAACTAAACCCAAGCACACTTTCATTTTCTAGACAGATTTTAAGACAGCTGAGTGAGAGTCTCAAGCACGTACTCAGTTGTCAGAGTTGCCTTTGCCCATCTTAGCAAGGACAGAGCAGATGTGGCCAGCACAGGGCAGAGCCACCCCAAGTCCTGCCCGAGCCCCTCTGGCCACACTCCCTGCTGATCATGCGGACCCCTAACAGGCTCCAGCCAGGCCTCTTTGGTGCTTGGTTTGTGAACTCTTCCAATCAAATGCGAAGGAACCCTCTAGTGCCCTGGACCTGGTGATATTTTCTGGGCTGGAATGCAACTTCCCACACAAAAGGCAGGCCAGGTTGGTTTGTTTTGGTTCTTTTTCTAGGATGTGCCTTACACAGGTGATGTTCCCTACAGCTGAGCACTGGGATGCCAACAGCACCAATACAGAAAACCACCGTGGGACAGAGCAGCAGAAGACGCTCCCTCCAGCCTTGCCAGAGATGTAACAGGAGCACCCTCAGTGCCATGCCTGGTGAGTGCAGTGGAGCTGGCAGGCTGACCCATAAACATTCTGCACTTACCTTTCAACAGAGTCAGTACGGACACAGAACAAATCCCTCTTGCAGTCGAGATGCCTTGAGGCGTGCATGTATCTGCTGCCAAGGGTCCTGGAGCAGCCAGAGCAGAGTAGGGTTTCTACCATGCTGCAAGCAAGGAATAACATTTATTCAGAAGAAAATAAAAGGAGGCACCTCTCCCCATCCCTTTTCTTAAAAATAAAAAAAAAAATTTTAAATCATGCATTAGAACTTTTTTAACCTTTCATTCATGCTTTACACAGTATAAATGATGAGCACTCATCTTTTAGCCTGAATTTGCATCAGCTCCTCAGGCTGGCTAACCTCAGCAAGACCAAGACCATCAGAATCGCTGAATTGTGGAAGGGGCCTTCAAGCTCACCCCATTCCACCCCCGGCCCTGGGCAGGGACAGCTTCCACTATCCCAGGGTGTTCCAAGCCCCGTCCAACCTGGCCTTGGGCACTTCCAGGGACACAGGGGCAGCCACAGCTTCTCTGGGGAACCTGTACCACGGCCTCACCGCCCTCGCAGGGAAAAATTTCTTCCCGACATTTAATCTAAAGCTGCCTCCCTTGTCCATCACTACATGTCCTTGTGAGAAATCCCTCTCCCTTAGGCCATACGCGGCTTGTACAGCCCACCCCAGATAAGTGCTCCAGGGGCTCTCGGGCCACACGAGCGCTCCGGGCCCTTTGCCGGTCCCCAGCGCCGGGAACCCCGACTCCCCCGGGACTGTGTCCAGCCAGGCCCGGCCCTCACCATCCGCACTCTCCGGGGAGCTCGGAGCCCTTCCGCCCCGGGTCCGCGGCGACGCTGGCGGCCGCAGCTGCGGCGGGAGGCAGGGCAGGAGGCACGGCGGCAGCGACCGCGGCGGCACGGGGGTGGCAGCGCTGGTACTCACTGCGCAGCAGGATGGGACCGCTGTCCTCGACACTGAACCCCAGGTGCGGGTGTCGCCCACGGGGCGCCCGCAGCCGGCGCACATGAACACCATGGGCGTGGGGGCCGCGTCCGCCCGCCGCTCCTGCTGCTGCTGGGCCCGGTCGGCGCCCGGCTGCAGCAGCGACAGCGAGCGCTCCAGCTCCGGGCACAGCGCCATCGCGTCCCGGCCGCCCGCCCGCCGACCGGCCGGCAGAGAGCCCGACAGCGCCTTGGAATCGCCCGCCGAGAAGGCGGCAGTGACGGCGCACACCGCCCCGGGACCGCCCCGGGACCGCCCCGGAACTGCTCCCGTTTTTTCTTCCTCTTTTTTTTTTTTTTTTTTTTTTTTTTTCCCCTCTTCCTTCTGTCAAACAAAGAGGAAAGATGTCTCGAATACACCTGCAGCAGAGCCTTGGTTCGGCCGCGGCTATAGGGTCCAAACCCTATATAAACCCTATATAAACGTTACTTCCGCCCGTTGTAGCCGCCATCTTGGTTGTGGTGAAGACACATCCGGTAGAGCCGCCATCTTTTTTGTGGCACCCCCGAAGGCCCCGGGTAGCTGGTTACTCAGGCGCCTCACCAAAATGGCTGCCGCAACCGCACCGCGGCGCGGCACAGCGGGCACACAGCTCCCTCGCGCCGGGAAGCGACGCTGAAAATTGTTCCTGAGCGGCGCCGTTTTCGGGGTCGGGCGCAGGCAGTTGGGTCGACGCCCATGGGTGGTCCTTGTGTTTTCCCGCCTTTTTTGGCCGCCGTCTTTGGAAGGTCGAAGGCGGCTCGACGAGCCGCCATCTTGAGCGGGGCATTAGGTGACTGCCCATACTTCCGGCTGCCATCTTGTTTGTGGCTGAAACCATTTCCTGTTGGGCCGCCATCTTTGTTGTGGCACGGCCGAAGGCACCCCGGTTTTAAAGGGGGGTGCCTGACAAAATCGAGAAAGGAGAAATCAGAAAGGAAAAAATTAGAAAGGAAAACATTAAAAAGGAGAAAAATTAAAAAGAGAAAAATAAAAAATAAAAAATTAAAAAGGAAAAAATTATAGTGGAAAAAATTAGAGAGGAAAAAATGACAAAGGAAAAAATTACAAAGGAAAAATTACTAAGGAAACATTAAAAAATACAAAACAACCGCAAACATAAAAATAAAACATAAATCTAAATAAAAATTTAAAAGTTATTGAAAATAAAATAAAAAGTGAAATCATAACTATAAAATATAAAAGTAAACTAAAAATCGAAAAATTAAAAATTTGAGGAAACATTAAAATATTTTTTAAAAGTCAAAATAAAAAAACATGAAAATCTAAAACACAATAAAATAAAATAGCATGAAAAAATACAACAATAACAACAACAAAGGAATTCAATAAATGCAGCTCTCCCCTCCTTCCACTGCCTAACACAGCTCCAGGAGTGTTCTTGACTGTGATGCAGGGATAGGGAAAACAAACCCAGTGCCTCCCACAAATTCAGGTTTTCTAGACAACCCCCAGTTTTACTGGGAAACCAATTCTAGCCAAGCCAGCAACTCCCCTGGGATGAACATCTGCAGTACCGCGCTGTGTCCACAGGGCGGCAGCACTGGGACGGGCACGGGGCAGAGCTGCAGCACCGCGCTGTGTCCACAAGGCGGCAGCACTGGGACGGGCCCGGGGCAGAGCTGCAGTACCGCGCTGTGTCCACAGCAGACAGGGACCCCCGAAGAGAACGTGCACAGAAACCCCCTAAAAGAAACGCCCCGAAAGACACCCGGCCGCCGCTTAAAAGAGAACCCCTGCCACCAAGCAAATTCAAACCAAAAAACCCCCTCTGTTTTAAGCTCTATTCCATTATTTCTTTACATTTATTATTTTAATATTGATAATTACCATGTCTTTTTTCTAGTCATATCTATGGATATAATATATAGACTACTGTATATAATATAAGTAATGAGAAATATTATAGATTGCATTTACTTACGATATTATTTTTCATATTTATATTTGTTTTATTATATATATTCATATTTTTGTACTTAGTTTTTAAAATTCGTGTTTATTGCTGTATGTTTTAAACTCTATTAATTCAGTAACCTAAACACGACAGCACCCCAATTAAGCAGAATTACATTAGCCTGGTTTTCTAAGGGAGAAAGTGGTTTTAAATTAAAATAATATTGGTATAATTTCTCTTTCTCTGTTCTTTTGTGGGGTTGGTGGATTTTTTTTTTTTTTTTTTTTTTTTTTTTATGTTGTTTGTTTTGTTTCGGATTTCTTTGTTACTAAACAATGAGAGTTACAAGATCAAGTCTACTTTGTTTTCTCGCTACCTGTGAAATACACCTCGACTTCAAGGTAATGTTCCTGATCCTGTAAATGGCTACAATGAGAATTGTTCGGGGGAAAAAGGAAAAAGAAAAAAGAAGGCCCCTTGGTCTTTAGAGCTTTCTCTGTTCAGGATTTCTAATTTAGCAGAAAATACAGAGATTTCTCTAGCTGCACTCTCAATTCTATCCGGACGTGGAGTGGACATGGATTTCATTTGTCACCTCCTCTGTTCCCACCAGCCAAACTTCTACATACTTGGGCTATAAAAAAGTAGATAAAAGAGTAGAGAGAGAGGAAAAAACCAAACCAAACCAAACCAAACCAAACCAAACCAAACCAAACCAGACCAAACCAGACCAGACCAAACCAAACCAGACCAAACCAAACCAAACCAAAACACACCAACACAAAGAAAACATGAAGAAAAAAAAAAAGTTTTCAAATAAAATTTCAAGTAAAACACAGAAAAAAATAAAATTAAAAAGTTAAAAAGGAAAAATTAGAAAGAAAGAAAATAAAAAGCAAAAATTAAAAGGAAAAAAATAAAAAGGAAAAAAGTAAAAAGGAAAAAAATAAAAAGGAAAAAATAAAAAGGAAAAAATAAAAAGAAAAAAATTAAAAAGGAAAAAATTAAAAAGGAAAAAAATAAAAAGGAAAAAATTAAAAAGGAAAAAATTAAAAAGGAAAAAAATAAAAAGGAAAAAAATAAAAAGGAAAAAGTTAAAGAGAGAAAAAAAGAGGAAAAAATAAAAAGGAAAAAAATAAAAAGGAAAAAATAAAAAGGAAAAAAATAAAAAGGAAAAAATAAAATAGGAAAATTACAAAGGAAAAATTACAAAGGAAAAATTACAAAGGAAAAATTAAAATAGAAAATTTTTTAAAAGAAAAAATTTAAAAATACAAAAAGACATCACTTATTAAAAAAAAACCCTACATAAAAAATTCAAAGTAATTAAAAATAAAGAAAAAAGTATAATCAACTTTACAAAGAGATTCATTATGGCAATTCAACACTTAGCAAGTTTCCCTGGAAATTTACAGACTTGTGGGCATATGGTGCTGAACAATGCCTGATTTACCAACATGAAATTGGTACATTTCCTTGGCAATGTGCCCTGAGCAGTACAAAAATTCCAATCAGCATGGAAAATATGAAAAAAAAAAAATTCTTTACTAAAATGAGAGAGAGGAAAACCAGCAAATCCAAGGAACAAAGAACATCTAAATCCCAGCTTGCCTGGAAAACAAGCTCAGGAATTTCTAACAAGGAAAACTTTTGCAGCTTTGGAGGAATTTGGTGCAAGTTCATGGAATGATGATTTCAAATCTGCTTCCCCTGCTCTGATTTTAAAGGGAAGCGGCATTAAACACGTCAAGTTACTCCTGTCCAAGAAGGATCCCTATTTTGTGTGAGTAACAATCCCAAGAAACTCCAGTCTTACTTGTATTTGACATCTCAAAGTCTCAGCAGAGTTGGGAAGTTTCAATGAAACAAAAGAGCCACAATGCCTGGAACAACAAAATTCTCCTTGGCCAAAATCAGGACATTTATTTACAAATCCAGGGAGGAGGAGGAGGAGGATAACACCAGGAACACACTCCAGCTGAAAGTCACCGTTTATTGGAAAAGGCAGGAAATAAAATGGACACTCTCTGGTTCTGCTCCAGCAATTCTCCGGGAGTTGGAGAGAAAAGTGGGAACCTCAGACCGGGACAGGGCATTCCAGGGGCTCTGCCTCGCAGGGGCTCTCTCCTCTTTTGCCAGCTGCCTGCAAGAGGAAAAACAACGGGAGTCAAGTGTCAAACCTGGGCAGGATGTCCTTGGTTCAGGCAGATGGAACAGGCCCCCCCACAGAGCAAGTCCAGGCTGGGCGCTGGAGAAGGAGAAATAAAGTTAGAGAGAGAACTAGAAATAGAGAGAACGAGAAATAAAGTTAGAGAGAGAACTAGAAATAGAGAGAACGAGAAATAAAGTTAGAGAGAGAACTAGAAATAGAGAGAAATAAAGTTAAAGTTAGAGAGAGAACTAGAAATAGAGAGAAATAAAGTTAAAGTTAGAGAGAGAACTAGAAATAGAGAGAAATAAAGTTAAAGTTAGAGAGAGAACTAGAAATAGAGAGAAATAAAGTTAAAGTTAGAGAGAGAACGAGAAATAGAGGGAACGAGAAATAAAGTTAGAGAGAGAACGAGAAATAGAGAGAACGAGAAATAAAGTTAGAGAGAGAACGAGAAATAGAGAGAACGAGAAATAAAGTTAGAGAGAGAACGAGAAATAGAGAGAACGAGAAATAAAGTTAGAGAGAGAACGAGAAATAGAGAGAACGAGAAATAAAGTTAGAGAGAGAACGAGAAATAGAGAGAACTAGAAATAGAGTTAGAGAGAGAACGAGAACTAAAGTTAGAGAGAGAACTAGAAATAGAGAGAACGAGAACTAAAGTTAGAGAGAGAACTAGAAATAGAGAGAACGAGAACTAAAGTTAGAGAGAGAACTAGAAATAGAGAGAACGAGAACTAAAGTTAGAGAGAGAACTAGAAATAAAGTGAGAGAGAGAGAAACTGAAATGAAGTTAGAGAGAGAGAGAGAGAGAGAGAGAGAAACAGAAAGTTAGAGAGAGAGAGAGAAAGAGAGCGAAAGGGAAAGAAGAGAGAGAAAGAGAGCGAAAGGGAAAGAAGTGAGAGTGAGAGCGAAAGGGAAAGAAGTGAGAGTGAGAGCGAAAGGGAAAGAAGTGAGAGTGAGAGCGAAAGGGAAAGAAGTGAGAGTGAGAGCGAAAGGGAAAGAAGTGAGAGTGAGAGCGAAAGGGAAAGAAGTGAGAGTGAGAGCGAAAGAGAAAAAGAGGGAGAGTGAGAGCGAAAGAGAAAAAGAGGGAGAGTGAGAGAGAAATAAAGTTAAAGTTAGAGAGAGAACTAGAAATAGACAGAAACAGAAATGAAGTTAGAGAGAGAGAGAAAGAGAGCGAAAGGGAAAGAAGAGAGAGAAAGAGAGCGAAAGGGAAAGAAGAGAGAGAAAGAGAGCGAAAGGGAAAGAAGAGAGAGAAAGAGAGCGAAAGGGAAAGAAGTGAGAGAAAGAGAGCGAAAGGGAAAGAAGTGAGAGAAAGAGAGCGAAAGGGAAAGAAGTGAGAGAAAGAGAGCGAAAGGGAAAGAAGTGAGAGTGAGAGCGAAAGGGAAAGAAGTGAGAGTGAGAGCGAAAGGGAAAGAAGTGAGAGTGAGAGCGAAAGGGAAAGAAGTGAGAGTGAGAGCGAAAGAGAAAAAGAGGGAGAGTGAGAGCGAAAGAGAAAAAGAGGGAGAGTGAGAGCGAAAGAGAAAAAGAGGGAGAGTGAGAGAGAAATAAAGTTAGAGAGAGAACTAGAAATAGAGAGAAATAAAGTTAAAGTTAGAGAGAGAACTAGAAATAGAGAGAAAGAGAAATAAAGTTAGAGAGAGAACTAGAAATAGAGAGAAAGAGAAATAAAGTTAGAGAGAGAACTAGAAATAGAGAGAAAGAGAAATAAAGTTAGAGAGAGAACTAGAAAAAGACAGAAACAGAAATGAAGTTAGAGAGAGAGAGAGAGAGAGAGAAACAGAAAGTTAGAGAGAGAGAGAAAGAGAGCGAAAGGGAAAGAAGTGAGAGTGAGAGCGAAAGGGAAAGAAGTGAGAGTGAGAGCGAAAGGGAAAGAAGTGAGAGTGAGAGCGAAAGGGAAAGAAGTGAGAGTGAGAGCGAAAGGGAAAGAAGTGAGAGTGAGAGCGAAAGGGAAAGAAGTGAGAGTGAGAGCGAAAGGGAAAGACGTGAGAGTGAGAGCAAAAGTCAGCAAAAAAGGAAAGTCTCAAAAACAAAATAGAAGCCTCACAGATATTCAAAAAAGTTGACTTTGTTATGTATAACTTGGCAGCCAACCCGTTTTCAGTCCTTACCATTAAATTCTAACAAGCTCATATTTAAAACCTTGTAGAAAATTTTAAAAAACCCCAAAATCCAGGACAAAGCTACACATTTTCCAAGGTACCTTCAGTGTGCAAGTCTCTCACCCACAACCGTTTCCTCCTTGGGGTGCTCTGCCAGGGAAAAATCCATCCGCATCTGAAAAAAATTTAGGACAAAAGTCAGAGCGCTGCAGGATAACTTAAAAGCTCCAGGCATCTTGTGCCCACCTAAAAATACCCTCTACGCTCCCACTACACCCTACACTGCAAACTTCAAGTCCCCGGGACATGTCCTATTACCCCTACACCCAGGCTACGCAGCAGGGCAGAGCAGCGCAGGGCCAAACGCACACCAACACCCGTGACACAGGACACCACAAACGAGAAGGACGCAACAGCGAGAGAAAAGGCTTGGCAAGAAGAAGGACCCTGAGGGCCGAGAGAATGCGGAAGGAGATGACCGAGGTAAGACCGATGTAGAGCCGATGACGCTCAAAGAACCCGGCAGCAAGAAGACGCCAGCAGAACTGCTTCGTCCGAGAACCGCAAAGATGGATGCCCGAGAAACCTACGGTCAGATACCTCGACCTATCTCGGCATTCTTACAATGCCTACTCCGCCACAATGGATCATTGCGGTGCACAGCTGTCAGTACAGCTCAGAACAAGACCTGAAAAGACCTGGGACCGGATGCTTCTGAAGAGAGATGTGATTCTGATGTGCGTGCGAGGTCCCAAGTCAAAGCCACCGAGCTGAGGAATAGGGAGGTATTAAGAACGATGCCTGGTGTTTCCGAGAGGCTCCTCGAAGGGCTAAGGCAGAAGATATTGCATGTGAGACGCCCAAAAGACACAGAGTGCACAACAGACAAGTGACTCCATATGGCCTGGGACTGCTCTGCCCTGCACACCTCAGCACTGTGATCAAAACGGAGACTTTCCCTCGATGTGGCCTAAAGGGTCACATCTGGGCCATCCCGGTCTGCAGAGCTGACTCCAGACCCCTCTCCGCGAGTTCCCACCCGGCACCCTGCTTTCATCCCCTCTGTGGCTCATAGCCCTCCACTTATCTCTGGGACTTCCGGGAACGAGAATCTGCGTCGGGTGCAAAGGAAGGCCGTCCTGCCCTTGGGGAATTCCCTGCTGTCCCCGGGCTGCTGTGTCTCAGTCAGCTCTCACAAAGAAAACCAAACATCAGGGCACGGTCTCAGCAGAGCTGTTTGCCGCTCTGTAAGGGGGTCTCAATGTAATACGAGCAGAGCAGCTGGAACACACAAACAACAATGGATGCTTAGAGTTACACCAGAAACACCACTGCCCTAACCACACAAATACATGAACTTTGAAAAAGAAAACTCAAAAAAAATTGCACCAAAAAAAGCCAACTCTGATGACCCATAATCAAACTACTAAATATAATGAAAATAATACCTCGTCCAATTCCTTTAAAAAAACTCAAATATACATCCAGAACCTCCCCAAACTTAAAAAGGCCTGTCTCTAACCAAACAAAAAGCAAAATCCCATGTGTTTTGAAATACATAAACATATTAACCTAACACATCAGAACCACAGAAATTTAAATCCCAGTCAACACTAGTATGCCATATACAATAATCCCATCACTACATACAAAATCAAAATCCACTTCTATTACTAACACAGCAAAAAAAATCACAACTGTTAACTGTAATAAAACCTAAAAAAACTAACTAAAAATAAAATTTAAAAGTCCCACTGTAACTAAAGTGCCAAAACCCCTCAAACATTTAAAATAACTACTACAAAAAGGCCCTCTACCCACCACACCACCAACATCACATAAAACAAATAAATTACTCTCTTCATACAGCACACCCACATAAAAAAGCCTAAATGTCCCTAAAATCTTTCAAGTAATCACAAATTAACCCCCCAAAAAATCTTTATTACCATTAACAAAAAAAAACCAAAAAATGAACACAAACTAAAAAACTCCACCATACAAACAAAGAACACTAGAGTCTTTTCACTAACAATTCTTATCACATCATAAAAATAGAACAAAAACTGGAAACAACCATAGAGAATTCCACACAGCAAATCACAAAAACTAGCAGAAGATATAAATCAATCCAACTTGCTGAACTCAAAACTGACCTACAACTGACCCTAAACACAACTAAAAAAACCTACACTAACTCATAAATAATAACCACTACTCTATAAAATAACTAAAAAACCCAAACTAATTAACAACATGAAAAAATCTAAACTAGTAAACAGTGTCGCTGTGCGTGTTTTCCTAAACCCCAGGGCACGCAGCGACATTCAGGGGTGCGACACCTTCCCCCGGGGAGCTCTCACTTCCCCACCGGGACTCTGGTTCAGCCAGTCTATGCGCGCAGAGACAAAGTGAAGACGAGACGGGTCTTGGGGTAAACTAAGGAGATTTATTACAGGTATAACTGAAGCATAACAACTAAAAGCTGGACCCCAAAGACCGGGGGCACGTGTCCTCCCGTGCGTTTTATAGACAGGGCAATACAAAGCAAGCAACCAATGAAAATGCACTCAGGGAGGGGTTTAGGGCAGGGAGTACAGAACAAAATCCAATGGGAATAGCAGAAGCAGTGTGATGATATGAAACAGCAAATGATATATCGATTTAAAAAAGACTGGCAGGGAAAGCTCTAGAAATAGAGGCAGGGGCACAGAGGATTGACACCTAACAGTATGTATAATTTAAATCATAACACACAAATGAAATAGAAAGCTAGCTTGAAAACTTAGAGTAGAAAATCCACACCGCAACAAAACAGGAATGTCACTACCCCAAAAAACTACCTAAAAAATCCACCATATCACTGCCATGTTTGCAAAAATAAAACAAATAAGACCCACCAAAACAACAAACAAATCATGCCGCAAATATAAAAATATCACAAATAAACTTAACAACACCAAAAATATTATTCCTAATTCAATAAACCCATAATGCCTCAAACCATCCAAACAAAAAAATCACCTATATATACACACAAAACCAAAAGATCAATTTAACCATGAACAGTATCTCCCAAATTATCTGAACCTATCAAACATATACTGCAACCAAATAAACCAAATGAATAAACCCTTGCAATAAAAGAAACAATAATCCAACCACATGTATTAGAAAATCCTAACAAATTAACTACATCACACTACCTCAAACCAACCAAAACACTACATACTCACCGCAATAACAATAAACACCACTAAATGACTGAAAGCAGACCCTGTACCTCATATTACATCCCATTACACCATGGTAAGCCTTAGAAAGCATATCCTTTAACATATCATACCCCATAAAAAAAAACAAACAACAAAACCCAGTCTAAAAAAAAAAACATGATCAACACCTGAAGTAAGAAATACAACATTAAATAAATAGACCGTATCCCTTATCATACACCATCAACAAACAAAATAAATCTACACAGTGAAATAGTAAAAACCACCTTAAAAAAACTAAACAGAAAAAACTTTTAAATATTAAAAGCTGCATCCAACAAAACACCCAAATCTCCATCACCCAAGCCAGCCCTACCCAATCTGAATCCCTACATACAATAAATAAAAACAAAACCTCAATAACATTTATCAGAAGTCTATTTAAAAAGCTACTCGAATTAATTCTATCTCAAATACAAACAAACTCATCCATTAAGTTATCTTCACTCAAAAACTAAATTACATCTAATAAATACAACCAAAAAATAAAGCAAAACACTATATACCACCAAAAACCATAATATTTAATAAAAACCACATTTAAATACTACTATTCATTAAAATCCTAGGCAAAGGGGGTTTTTCACCAATTTAAACACAGACAATAACAAAACAGGAGTTTCTTCCCTCAATTTAAACTTCCTTTGTCCTCATAACCCCCATTTTTTTCAGGGGCAGCAGGGAGGGATTAGCAAGATAAAATTGAAAAGCAAAAGGTGAAAGTCCCCTGTACAAACCCACACTGGCTCACCGGCTGCTGCCCCGTCTAGCACAAAGGTTTGCCCCCCAGCACCTCCTTCAAGCAAAGCCCCACACCCAAGTGCATCCAGTTGCTCCCCCAGACCCAATGAGAGGCTCTCACCATCACTCCATGAGACATGCCTGGGAGGCCACCATAAGCCTCTCTCTTCCAGCAGCTCCATGCGGAACTGAGCTGAGGCACCCCCTCTTAAAGCAGCCTCGGGAGGACCCGCCCCCTCATCATCGTTACAGCACCCAGCTGTCTTTGTTCCCTGTCCTCATCATTCTCATAGCTGACACCTGTGGCTGCTGCCGCTCTGAGTGTGAGGGCAGGGGGGACTTGCTGCTCATTCCCTAGACAGTTCACTGTCAGCACTTGACACACTGGGGCACCAGACTTTCCTTGCTATGGATAAGGATCCCTCTTCTCCTGCAAGTGCCCAAGGCTGAAATTTGGATTCCACCTCCAAAATTCTGTGTGTGAAGTTCATCATTCCTAAGGAAGTTCCTAAGGAAATTCCCCAGCAATCATTAGCCTTCATTTACAATTTTTCCTTTGGAATCATTACTAGCTTGTCTGTCTGTAGAAGCATTTCATTGAGAGTTCAGGAGCTGGGTTGGCTTGTTTATGATCTAGCTGATAAGCCCAGGCTAAATCCAAACAGCCAGAATGACAGGGAAATATGGAGACAGTTTATAAATACTGCTCCCCTCGCGTGCAACTTAGTTCTTCATTGCACAAGGGGCAAGTATGGAATTCAGATGTTCTCTGCATATCTCCAGCTCAGACACTTCCACATCTGCAGCAGTGCCTCACAGAGCCCCGGCCCCACCCCGAGCCCTCCCCGCCCTGCCCGAGTTGTAGGTGGGACCATCGCCCGCGGCCCCGCCCCTCTCCTCCGGGCCGGCCCCGCCCCTCTCTTCCGAGCGGGCCCCGCCCCTCTCCTCCGGGCCGGCCCCGCCCCTCTCCTCCGGGCCGGCCCCGCCCCTCTCCCCCGAGCCGGCCCCGCCCCTCTCCCCCGAGCCGGCCCCGCCCCTCTCCCCCGGGCCGGCCCCCCCTCACACTGGAGCCCAGCCCGGGCTGCTCCCGGGCTGGGCGGAGCTCGGGGCACTGAGGCAGAGCCGGGAGTGGGACTGGGGGTTTCTCGTTCGGCTCCTCTCGGTGTCGGCTGGGGGTCCCGAGAGCAGCCGCCTCTCCCCCGGCGGGCGGGCTGTGCGTCTGGGGGCCGGAGCACCGGGGCGGCGTTGGGGCCGGGACTGGGACCGGGATGGCGGCGGGCGGCAGGAGCCGCTCCGGGCCGGGCACTGGGGCCGAGCCGCTCTTGATCCGCCCGCAGCCGGGGCTGTGCTGGGGCATTGGGGAAAAAGAAATCTGTGGCACAGCTCATTTCCTCTCCCAGCTTGGCTTCTGTGTGATCGTCTGCGACTCCACCTGCTCCCCTGGGCTTTTCAACCCGTGCAGCTGGAATGACCTGCCCGCTTCTAAGCCCGACAAACAATAATGGGACAGCTCTCTGCATCAGGCAGTGGAGCCTCGCTGCAGTGTCCCAAAGGTGCAGCAGTGCCCAGCATCTCTGGCTGCAATTTGAGGCGTCCCAGCGTAGCCCCTCTCTGGTGTTCCTCTGGAGCTGACACTTCCCAGCCTCCCTGACCAGGGTTTGGGGGTCTCAGCACAGGCCCCTAGCACATCCTGCTGCTTCTTCAAGTCCTGTTGAACCAGGAGGATTTTTGGGAGGTAGAGGCACCCAAAGCCAGCAGAACTGGCCTAAACCCCTTTTTGGGGAAATCTCTCTTCTTTCTTCCTCACCGAATTCCCACTGTCAAAACCCAGCCTGAGGCTCAGCTCCCCATCCCCTCAATCTCTCCAAGGAATTGGGCTTGGATTTCCCAATCCAGCAGAGTGGGAATGCTGCTGTCCTTACTGGATATCCAAATTGCAGTAATTGCTTAAGAAATAATTGAACGACATTAAAGGAATGAAGAGAAAATAAATCAGAGCTGCCAGCCCCAAGGGCCGTCCAAGGGATTCTCAAACCCCTTATCAATGATATGCTTTAATTAAACAACTCAAACCAAGTAACATCACATTGATACAGTAAGATTCTTTTTCATTGACTTATAGATCAATATTGCACAGGGTAAAACCCTTCTAAAGCCGGAAACTCTTTTAAGAGATATGCAGGGCACAGCTGCAGAGAGTGTCATGGGATTCAGGGGAAAAACCCCAAAGTTTTCAGTCTTTAGCATCTTCCACTGGGTTGTCATTGACAGCAAACACGGCTTCAGCCTTGGGAAGACATGGAGAGTCAGAGATTTTGCAGATCCTGGTCTCACCTCAGCCTTTTAGCAGCTACAGTCTGCAAGGAGAGAGAAGAAAATGGGTCAGAATGGACAGCCTACTTCCAGAAAATCATCCCAATTCAGAAAGCGTTAAGTAGAGCTGTAACAATCTCTCCAAGGTCCATTTCCCTGCCCACTGAGGGCTCTAAGTTGAAGCACAGGCTGGACCTGCTGTGGGCAGACTTGCAAAGCCCACAAGTAAAAGCTACTGGGCCAATTCCATTAAACATTCCAAAATCAAGCTCCTGGGATGCGACCATCTCTTCTGTCACCTTCAAACATCCAGAAGGAGCTCTCTTGCAGTTGAGCAGCATTCAAAAACTTGTTAGAGCAGAAACTGCCTCACAAATTACACTGGAGTAATGTAGGCTCCTCTGGCAGATATGTCAATAACAAAATGGTGTAGTTACCTGAACAGAAAGGGATGTAAGACCCATTACTACGGGCTAAACTGGAGCACTACTTCAAACTGGGGCAGTGAAGATGGTGGGTAGGAGCTTTTCTAAGAGATGCGGTGCCTACCAGTGGGGCAGAGTGGGGAAATTAATTCTGAGTTTTTGGAGAAAACTTTAAATCTCACAGTAGTAATGCTAAGCAGTGTTGGGTAACAAAAAAACCAAAACAAATCCCAAACCCAAAGAAAGGGCTCAAACCTGATCTCAGCAATTCTTTCCATTCGATTCTCTCCTCGCTCCTTTCATCCTGTGAAAGCTCACCTGGCTCTAACATTCTCTGTCCACACAGTAACTCTTTCCAGCCTTGGTCAGTGTCAGAGCCACACACTCAGCTTTGGCTGGACAACCTTCAGCTTCCACAGTCCACTTCCTCAGGCTGTTCGCTCCCAACTCTTCCTACCTGCAGTCACAAGATTTTAGTAGAGCAAAACATCAACTTGATTTACCATGATTAATTTGTGATTAATATTTCAAGATAAAGTTACAGCAAAAGCATTAAGTCCATTTCCACAGGAGGCAGAAGAAACATGGCTAAAAGTTAAATGAAGATCTAGAGAAGTGAATCGGAACTAACTAGAAACATCATATCAAATTTCTGAGACAGAAATAGGAACCTAATGCTGTGCTTGATAAACAGAAAATGCTAACTACCAAGAAAACTGAAGGAAAAGTGGCTAAAAGTCTTGCAGAGCACAAGACAGCAATTACAGGAAGCAGTCCAGTACATGTTACAATGCACTGAATTGCTCTGGGTGGAATAAGCTGTTCTGCAGAAACCATTGAAGCATATTAAGATTTCTCAGAGGTGATTTCAACAAAGAATGATGTAAGGTTAAATCTCACCCTGTGCGGCACCTCTTGCAAGACAGCTGGGCTTTCAAGAGTAAGCGGCTCCTCGTGAATGAGAGATTGCTTTTCCAGGGTTCCTGGCCTAGAGCTGAGATGCCACAGGTTACATCATGCACTTCCCACACTGAAGCCAAAAATCCAAATACAGCACTCCTTTAGAACCCTGAGAGACAGCCGTGGATTCTGGGGATACGGGATACAGTGGAAAATGGCACCAAGACACCAAGAACAGTGCAGTGCTGGCTGGCAGAAGCAGCATCCCTTTGCCAGAAAATGCCATTCTGCAGCCAAGTTAGTGCATGAGAGAATTTTACTGCCATGCAATAAAAAAAGTACTCTAGCAGTGGAATGAAGAAAAAAATCTCCAAACCCTGTCCAGAGTACCAAGGGGAATATCCACAGCAATACAGCAAAATAAATGGGAACTTCAGAAAAAAAAAGAGACATTAAAACCAGTCCAGATGAACAACCACTGTCTATTAGGACAATGCCTGCACAAAAGGACTCTGGTGCGGAGCCTTAATTGAGGATACAGTTTTTAATAACCCCTTTGAAGTGCTATAAACCAACTAAACCCAAGCACACTTTCATTTTCTAGACAGATTTTAAGACAGCTGAGTGAGAGTCTCAAGCACGTACTCAGTTGTCAGAGTTGCCTTTGCCCATCTTAGCAAGGACAGAGCAGATGTGGCCAGCACAGGGCAGAGCCACCCCAAGTCCTGCCCGAGCCCCTCTGGCCACACTCCCTGCTGATCATGCGGACCCCTAACAGGCTCCAGCCAGGCCTCTTTGGTGCTTGGTTTGTGAACTCTTCCAATCAAATGCGAAGGAACCCTCTAGTGCCCTGGACCTGGTGATATTTTCTGGGCTGGAATGCAACTTCCCACACAAAAGGCAGGCCAGGTTGGTTTGTTTTGGTTCTTTTTCTAGGATGTGCCTTACACAGGTGATGTTCCCTACAGCTGAGCACTGGGATGCCAACAGCACCAATACAGAAAACCACCGTGGGACAGAGCAGCAGAGGACGCTCCCTCCAGCCTTGCCAGAGATGTAACAGGAGCACCCTCAGTGCCATGCCTGGTGAGTGCAGTGGAGCTGGCAGGCTGACCCATAAACATTCTGCACTTACCTTTCAACAGAGTCAGTACGGACACAGAACAAATCCCTCTTGCAGTCGAGATGCCTTGAGGCGTGCATGTATCTGCTGCCAAGGGTCCTGGAGCAGCCAGAGCAGAGTAGGGTTTCTACCATGCTGCAAGCAAGGAATAACATTTATTCAGAAGAAAATAAAAGGAGGCACCTCTCCCCATCCCTTTTCTTAAAAATAAAAAAAAAAATTTTAAATCATGCATTAGAACTTTTTTAACCTTTCATTCATGCTTTACACAGTATAAATGATGAGCACTCATCTTTTAGCCTGAATTTGCATCAGCTCCTCAGGC
Source organism: Prinia subflava (assembly GCF_021018805.1). NCBI lineage: Eukaryota > Metazoa > Chordata > Aves > Passeriformes > Cisticolidae > Prinia > Prinia subflava. Next base: position 7,647 of record NW_026961084.1, on the reverse strand, counting down.
TGGCTAACCTCAGCAAGACCAAGACCATCAGAATCGCTGAATTGTGGAAGGGGCCTTCAAGCTCACCCCATTCCACCCCCGGCCCTGGGCAGGGACAGCTTCCACTATCCCAGGGTGTTCCAAGCCCCGTCCAACCTGGCCTTGGGCACTTCCAGGGACACAGGGGCAGCCACAGCTTCTCTGGGGAACCTGTACCACGGCCTCACCGCCCTCGCAGGGAAAAATTTCTTCCCGACATTTAATCTAAAGCTGCCTCCCTTGTCCATCACTACATGTCCTTGTGAGAAATCCCTCTCCCTTAGGCCATACGCGGCTTGTACAGCCCACCCCAGATAAGTGCTCCAGGGGCTCTCGGGCCACACGAGCGCTCCGGGCCCTTTGCCGGTCCCCAGCGCCGGGAACCCCGACTCCCCCGGGACTGTGTCCAGCCAGGCCCGGCCCTCACCATCCGCACTCTCCGGGGAGCTCGGAGCCCTTCCGCCCCGGGTCCGCGGCGACGCTGGCGGCCGCAGCTGCGGCGGGAGGCAGGGCAGGAGGCACGGCGGCAGCGACCGCGGCGGCACGGGGGTGGCAGCGCTGGTACTCACTGCGCAGCAGGATGGGACCGCTGTCCTCGACACTGAACCCCAGGTGCGGGTGTCGCCCACGGGGCGCCCGCAGCCGGCGCACATGAACACCATGGGCGTGGGGGCCGCGTCCGCCCGCCGCTCCTGCTGCTGCTGGGCCCGGTCGGCGCCCGGCTGCAGCAGCGACAGCGAGCGCTCCAGCTCCGGGCACAGCGCCATCGCGTCCCGGCCGCCCGCCCGCCGACCGGCCGGCAGAGAGCCCGACAGCGCCTTGGAATCGCCCGCCGAGAAGGCGGCAGTGACGGCGCACACCGCCCCGGGACCGCCCCGGGACCGCCCCGGAACTGCTCCCGTTTTTTCTTCCTCTTTTTTTTTTTTTTTTTTTTTTTTTTTCCCCTCTTCCTTCTGTCAAACAAAGAGGAAAGATGTCTCGAATACACCTGCAGCAGAGCCTTGGTTCGGCCGCGGCTATAGGGTCCAAACCCTATATAAACCCTATATAAACGTTACTTCCGCCCGTTGTAGCCGCCATCTTGGTTGTGGTGAAGACACATCCGGTAGAGCCGCCATCTTTTTTGTGGCAGCCCCGAAGGCCCCGGGTAGCTGGTTACTCAGGCGCCTCACCAAAATGGCTGCCGCAACCGCACCGCGGCGCGGCACAGCGGGCACACAGCTCCCTCGCGCCGGGAAGCGACGCTGAAAATTGTTCCTGAGCGGCGCCGTTTTCGGGGTCGGGCGCAGGCAGTTGGGTCGACGCCCATGGGTGGTCCTTGTGTTTTCCCGCCTTTTTTGGCCGCCGTCTTTGGAAGGTCGAAGGCGGCTCGACGAGCCGCCATCTTGAGCGGGGCATTAGGTGACTGCCCATACTTCCGGCTGCCATCTTGTTTGTGGCTGAAACCATTTCCTGTTGGGCCGCCATCTTTGTTGTGGCACGGCCGAAGGCACCCCGGTTTTAAAGGGGGGTGCCTGACAAAATCGAGAAAGGAGAAATCAGAAAGGAAAAAATTAGAAAGGAAAACATTAAAAAGGAGAAAAATTAAAAAGAGAAAAATAAAAAATAAAAAATTAAAAAGGAAAAAATTATAGTGGAAAAAATTAGAGAGGAAAAAATGACAAAGGAAAAAATTACAAAGGAAAAATTACTAAGGAAACATTAAAAAATACAAAACAACCGCAAACATAAAAATAAAACATAAATCTAAATAAAAATTTAAAAGTTATTGAAAATAAAATAAAAAGTGAAATCATAACTATAAAATATAAAAGTAAACTAAAAATCGAAAAATTAAAAATTTGAGGAAACATTAAAATATTTTTTAAAAGTCAAAATAAAAAAACATGAAAATCTAAAACACAATAAAATAAAATAGCATGAAAAAATACAACAATAACAACAACAAAGGAATTCAATAAATGCAGCTCTCCCCTCCTTCCACTGCCTAACACAGCTCCAGGAGTGTTCTTGACTGTGATGCAGGGATAGGGAAAACAAACCCAGTGCCTCCCACAAATTCAGGTTTTCTAGACAACCCCCAGTTTTACTGGGAAACCAATTCTAGCCAAGCCAGCAACTCCCCTGGGATGAACATCTGCAGTACCGCGCTGTGTCCACAGGGCGGCAGCACTGGGACGGGCACGGGGCAGAGCTGCAGCACCGCGCTGTGTCCACAAGGCGGCAGCACTGGGACGGGCACGGGGCAGAGCTGCAGTACCGCGCTGTGTCCACAAGGCGGCAGCACTGGGACGGGCCCGGGGCAGAGCTGCCGTACCGCGCTGTGTCCACAGCAGACAGGGACCCCCGAAGAGAACGTGCACAGAAACCCCCTAAAAGAAACGCCCCGAAAGACACCCGGCCGCCGCTTAAAAGAGAACCCCTGCCACCAAGCAAATTCAAACCAAAAAACCCCCTCTGTTTTAAGCTCTATTCCATTATTTCTTTACATTTATTATTTTAATATTGATAATTACCATGTCTTTTTTCTAGTCATATCTATGGATATAATATATAGACTACTGTATATAATATAAGTAATGAGAAATATTATAGATTGCATTTACTTACGATATTATTTTTCATATTTATATTTGTTTTATTATATATATTCATATTTTTGTACTTAGTTTTTAAAATTCGTGTTTATTGCTGTATGTTTTAAACTCTATTAATTCAGTAACCTAAACACGACAGCACCCCAATTAAGCAGAATTACATTAGCCTGGTTTTCTAAGGGAGAAAGTGGTTTTAAATTAAAATAATATTGGTATAATTTCTCTTTCTCTGTTCTTTTGTGGGGTTGGTGGATTTTTTTTTTTTTTTTTTTTATGTTGTTTGTTTTGTTTTGGATTTCTTTGTTACTAAACAATGAGAGTTACAAGATCAAGTCTACTTTGTTTTCTCGCTACCTGTGAAATACACCTCGACTTCAAGGTAATGTTCCTGATCCTGTAAATGGCTACAATGAGAATTGTTCGGGGGAAAAAGGAAAAAGAAAAAAGAAGGCCCCTTGGTCTTTAGAGCTTTCTCTGTTCAGGATTTCTAATTTAGCAGAAAATACAGAGATTTCTCTAGCTGCACTCTCAATTCTATCCGGACGTGGAGTGGACATGGATTTCATTTGTCACCTCCTCTGTTCCCACCAGCCAAACTTCTACATACTTGGGCTATAAAAAAGTAGATAAAAGAGTAGAGAGAGAGGAAAAAACCAAACCAAACCAAACCAAACCAAACCAAACCAAACCAAACCAAACCAAACCAAACCAAAACACACCAACACAAAGAAAACATGAAGAAAAAAAAAAAGTTTTCAAATAAAATTTCAAGTAAAACACAGAAAAAAATAAAATTAAAAAGTTAAAAAGGAAAAATTAGAAAGAAAGAAAATAAAAAGCAAAAATTAAAAGGAAAAAAATAAAAAGGAAAAAAGTAAAAAGGAAAAAAATAAAAAGGAAAAAATAAAAAGGAAAAAATAAAAAGAAAAAAATTAAAAAGGAAAAAATTAAAAAGGAAAAAATTAAAAAGGAAAAAAAATAAAAAGGAAAAAATTAAAAAGGAAAAAATTAAAAAGGAAAAAATTAAAAAGGAAAAAGTTAAAGAGAGAAAAAAAGAGGAAAAAATAAAAAGGAAAAAAAAAAAAAGGAAAAAATAAAAAGGAAAAAAATAAAAAGGAAAAAATAAAATAGGAAAATTACAAAGGAAAAATTACAAAGGAAAAATTACAAAGGAAAAATTAAAATAGAAAATTTTTTAAAAGAAAAAATTTAAAAATACAAAAAGACATCACTTATTAAAAAAAAACCCTACATAAAAAATTCAAAGTAATTAAAAATAAAGAAAAAAGTATAATCAACTTTACAAAGAGATTCATTATGGCAATTCAACACTTAGCAAGTTTCCCTGGAAATTTACAGACTTGTGGGCATATGGTGCTGAACAATGCCTGATTTACCAACATGAAATTGGTACATTTCCTTGGCAATGTGCCCTGAGCAGTACAAAAATTCCAATCAGCATGGAAAATATGAAAAAAAAAAAATTCTTTACTAAAATGAGAGAGAGGAAAACCAGCAAATCCAAGGAACAAAGAACATCTAAATCCCAGCTTGCCTGGAAAACAAGCTCAGGAATTTCTAACAAGGAAAACTTTTGCAGCTTTGGAGGAATTTGGTGCAAGTTCATGGAATGATGATTTCAAATCTGCTTCCCCTGCTCTGATTTTAAAGGGAAGCGGCATTAAACACGTCAAGTTACTCCTGTCCAAGAAGGATCCCTATTTTGTGTGAGTAACAATCCCAAGAAACTCCAGTCTTACTTGTATTTGACATCTCAAAGTCTCAGCAGAGTTGGGAAGTTTCAATGAAACAAAAGAGCCACAATGCCTGGAACAACAAAATTCTACTTGGCCAAAATCAGGACATTTATTTACAAATCCAGGGAGGAGGAGGAGGAGGAGAACACCAGGAACACACTCCAGCTGAAAGTCACCGTTTATTGGAAAAGGCAGGAAATAAAATGGACACTCTCTGGTTCTGCTCCAGCAATTCTCCGGGAGTCGGAGATAAAAGTGGGAACCTCAGACCAGGACAGGGCATTCCAGGGGCTCTGCCTCGCAGGGGCTCTCTCCTCTTTTGCCAGCTGCCTGCAAGAGGAAAAACAACGGGAGTCAAGTGTCAAACCTGGGCAGGATGTCCTCGGTTGAGGCAGATGGAACAGGCCCCCCCACAGAGTGAGTCCAGGCCGGGTGCCGGGGAGCTCCGGCAATCGGGGGCCGCCCGTGGCACCAAAGGGCTGGAAAAGCAGCCCCGGCTGCCCGGGTTTGGTGCCGGCACACGGCAAGGTCTGGCCACAGGGGCAGCACTCAGTGCTGGGACCGCAGGAGAACGGCCCAAAGCCGGGTCCAACATCCAGCGGTGCAGGCAGCACACCCCGGGAGAAACTCAGGGGGGAGAAGCCCCCCGGATGCTCCCTGCACACTCCACGTTCCCGGCCTTTGGCAGCTGTGCCAGGGCCTCCCTCAGAACACCGACCTCACCGTGCAGCTCCTGCTAAATAGGAGAACCTGGGGAAACCACGCAGAAATCCAGGCATTTCCAGTTCTTGAGAGCCAAAGCGGCAGCAAAATGCGTGCAAACTTCGTGCTGCCGCACGAAGGGAAAACAAACCCAGTGCCTCCCACAAATTCAGGTTTATTAAAATAATCCCGGTATATTTTCTCTTTCTTTGTTCTCTTAGGCAGTGGGTTTTGGGGCTTTTTAGTGGTTTTTATGGTTGTTTTGTTTTCAGACCCTGAGTCTGAAGGTACTGGTTCTGCTCAGAACAGTTCATTTCCAAAAAGCAGTGAAACTAGGAAAGGTGCTTCCAAGAAAAACGTGGCCTAGGAGACACATGCAGCTGGGTTCCACAGTCCCAGTCCCCCTCCCAAAGGCTCAAGATATTTCTGTACTTGCAGCACAGGACTAGGAATCGGGGTGAACGCAAACTGGTTTGCTGGCTTTTCTTCTGCCAGAGATACAGAGCGGAGCTTTCCTGTTCCTCGGTTTCTTTTGTGTGGTAGCAGGGGTAATTGCAAGTGCTAAGAAAGTGATCAAAAATATCCATAAGCCTTCTTATAGTGATTAAAAATATCCATAAGCCTTACCATAAGGTAAACTCAAGACAATTGCTGCTGCCTCTATTTATCTGTCTTTTGAGTTGCTCACAAGGTGATCCTTCGCAAATGCTGGCGCTGACAAATCCAGCAGATAGATACAGCAGCCCCAGAAGTATGTGTGGGCATTTGTGAGGAGTGATGTGGGCACTTGCCCCCCAGATTCTCATCCGCATGGGAAATAGATGGTTTGACAGGAACAGATCCTGTCTCAGCTTGGCCAGTCCCAGCTGTCTCTTACTAAAGAGTCACAGAGACCAGGAATGCTCAGGCAAGAGGTAATTCCTCAGATTTGCTGGATGTAAATTTGGGAGAAACATGGTAACTCATAGCTTGTACTGCTGGAACTCCCTCAAGATCCAAACCACAGGCTCTGTTCTCCTGTGTGCTGCTACCAGTGGGGCAGAGTGGGGAAATTCATTCTGAGTTTTTGGAGAAAACTTCAAATCTCACAGTAAGTAAGTAAGTAAGTGCTAGGTAGTGTTAGGTAACAAAAAAACCGCAAACAAATCCCAAACCCAAAGAAAGGGCTCAAACCTGATCTCAGCAATTCTTTCCACTCGATTCTCTCCTCGCTCCTTTCATCCTGTGAAAGCTCACCCGGCTCTAACATTCTCTGTCCACACAGTAACTCTTTCCAGCCTTGGTCAGTGTCAGAGCCACACACTCAGCTTTGGCTGGACAACCTTCAGCTTCCACAGTCCACTTCCTCAGACTGTTCGCTCCCAACTCTTCCTACCTGCAGTCACAAGATTTTAGTAGAGCAAAACATCAACCTGATTTACCATGATTCATTTATGATTACTATTTCAAGATAAAGTTACAGCAAAAGCATTAAGTCCATTTCCACAGGAGGCAGAAGAAACATGGCTAAAAGTTAAATGAAGATCTGGAGAAGTGAATCAGAACGATCTAGAAACAACTGATCCAATTTCTGAGACAGCCAGAGGAACCTAATGCTGTGCTTGATAAACAGAAAATGCTAACTACCAAGAAAACTGAAGGAAAAGTGGCTAAAAGTCTTGCAGAGCACAAGACAGCAATTACAGGAAGCAGTCCAGTACATGTTACAATGCACTGAATTGCTCTGAGTGGAATAAGCTGTTCTGCAGAAACCATTGAAGCATATTAAGACTTCTCAGAGGTGATTTCAACAAAGAATGATGTAAGGTTAAAACTCACCCTGTGCGGCACCTCTTGCAAGACAGCTGGGCTTTCAAGAGTAAGCGGCTCCTCGTGAATGAGAGCTTGCTTTTCCAGGGTTCCTGGCCTACAGCTGAGATGCCACAGGTTACATCAGGTTACAGAGCACTTCCCACTCTGAAGCCAAAAATCCAAACACAGCACTCCTTTAGAACCCTGAGAGACAGCCGTGGATTCTGGGGATACGGGATACAGTGGAAAATGGCACCAAGACACCAAGAACAGTGCAGTGCTGGCAGGCAGAAGCAGCATCCCTTTGCCAGAAAATGCCATTCTGCAGCCAAGTTAGTGCATGAGAGAATTTTACTGCCATGCAATAAAAAAAGTACTCTAGCAGTGGAATGAAGAAAAAAATCTCCAAACCCTGTCCAGAGTACCAAGGGGAATATCCACAGCAATACAGCAAAATAAATGGGAACTTCAGAAAAAAAAAGAGACATTAAAACCAGTCCAGATGAACAACCACTGTCTATTAGGACAATGCCTGCACAAAAGGACTCTGGTGCGGAGCCTTAATTGAGGATACAGTTTTTAATAACCCCTTTGAAGTGCTATAAACCAACTAAACCCAAGCACACTTTCATTTTCTAGACAGATTTTAAGACAGCTGAGTGAGAGTCTCAAGCACGTACTCAGTTGTCAGAGTTGCCTTTGCCCATCTTAGCAAGGACAGAGCAGATGTGGCCAGCACAGGGCAGAGCCACCCCAAGTCCTGCCCGAGCCCCTCTGGCCAC